>NW_026535992.1:690000-796673 GCF_028551555.1 Melozone crissalis | reverse complement strand
TGATCCCTGAGGGGATTTTGAGGAGATTTTGGGTTCCTGAGGGAATTTTGGGGGAATTTGAGGGAATTTTGGGGTTTCTGAGGGATTTTTTGGGGATTTTGGAGAATTTAATGAGATTTTGGAGTTCCTGGGGGATTTGGGGATTATGAGGGAAATACTGGGGTCCAAGAGTGGATTTGGGGGGATTTAAGGGCATTTTGGGGTCCTTTGTGGAGAATTTGAGGTGATTTTGGGGGATTTGAGGAGATTTCGAGGCAATTTTGGGGTTTCTTGGGGGATTTTGGGGGATTTTGAGGCGATTTTGGGTCTCTGAGGGGATTTTAGAGATTTTGGGGTTTCGGAGGAAATTTTGGGGGAATGTGAGGGGATTTTTGGGGATTTTGAGGAGATTTTGAGGTCCCTGGTGGAAGTTTCGAGATTTGGGGGAATTTTAAGGAAATTTTGAGGGATTTTGAGGCAATTTTGAAGGTCCTGAAGGATTTTGGGGAATTTGAGGTGATTTTGGGTTTCTGAGGGGATTTTTGGGGAAATTTGGGAATTTGAGGGGAGTTTGGGGGATTTTGGGGAATCTGAGAGGATTTTGAGGAGATTTTGTGGAGCCTGAGTGAATTTTAAGGTCTCTGAGTTAATTTTGGGGGGAATTTGAGGAGATTTTGAGGGATTTTGGAGTTCCTGAGGGCATTTGGGAGCATTTTAAGGGAATTTTAGTGTTCCTGAGGGGATTTTTGAGGGAATTTGAGGAGATTTTGGGGTCTCTGAGGGGATTTTGGGGCATTTTAAGGGAATTTTGGGGTCCCTGAGGGATTTTTGGGGTTATTTTACAGTAGATATTGGGGTCCCTGAGGGATTTTTGGGGGATTTTGAGATGATTTTGGGTCTCTGAGGTGATTTTGAGGAGATTTCGAGGTCCCTGGTGGAAATGGAGAGATTTGGGGGCATTTTAAGGGAATTTTGTGGAAATTTTGGGATCCCTGAGGGGTTTTTGAGGGATTTTGGGTTTTTGAGGGTTTTTTGGGGTCCCTGGGGGATTTTTTGGGGGATTCTGGGAAATTTGAGGGGATTTGGGGGGATTTTGTGTTCTTAAGGAAATTTGGGGGAATTTTGAGAAAAGTTTTGTTGGAATCCATAAAGTTAGAGGGTTTTTAGGAAATGGTTGAAAAAGTATGTAGGCCTTAGTCTGGAGTTCTGTTAGCATTGCAGATACAGCAGAAAAGTGTCCCATGCAAGCAGAAAAGTTTCCCAAGCAGTAGACGTGACAAATAACAATAGGCCTCTGTAGAATTTGCTTTAGGATGGCAACAAGGTCATTTAATGTATATCTTTAGAAGATTAGTATGAATAGAGCTCTGTTCTTTGTCTCTTATGAACCAGTCTTTGTTTTAACTACCATTACGTGTGTTTTATAAGATTGGTTAGAATGCTTGTCAATATGTGTTTTCTGTGTGTGATTGGCTGAAATCTAGGCTGAGATGATTTTATGTCTTTCTGTATCACCCCACCCTGGGGGGACATTTTGTGTGGATCAGCGAGCTGTTTACATCCTGTCTCCATTGTGTTTTTTGAGACTGATGTGCTGGAAATAAAAGCAAAAAGCTCTTCACTGGTCTGGTTCCAATGTTGTCCATATCTGGATGTTTTGCCACGGCCTAGTGGGTTCCTTTCTTAAGACATGGGTTCCTGACACAATTGGACCTATATCTACCCTTACCCCACAATAACTGGTGCTTGCCGTGTGAGGATCCCCCCCCCTGTCTGAGGACGTAGAATAGAAGAAAAAAAAGAAAAATCGTGGATGTCCCGGCTGCGGAGACCCAAGTGTTAACAAGGAGGACACTGTATCATCTCTCCCTCCGAAGCCAAGAAAATTGTATAACTTATCTCGGGAGAGCGCTTGGGTGACGTTGGGAGCAAAGATAGAGAAAAAAAAAATTATTAAAAGAACACAAAAATGGGAACAAATTTATCAAAAGTTGAATGGGATGTTTTTCATCAATTAGAGACAATGTTACAAGAGAAAGGTCACTCTGAAATTTCAAAAACTGAGCTTAAAAAACTTACTTATCGGGGTTAAAGCGAATACGCAAGATTTAAATTTGCAGTCTGCTTTTACTTTTCATTTTTGGGATCAGATAAACTGGAGAATCTATAATCTAGTCTCTCTCAAAAAAGATGAAAGCTTAAGAGAACTTATGCCGATTTGCAGAGCTCTGATGCAATGTTTTAAACAAACTGATAATAATAAGATTAGCTCGGACTCAGAAAACAAAGCTTCTGGCTCTGTCTCTTTAAATTCCAGTAAACCGGAGACTGCGTGTGTATCAGAGAATGTAACAAGTGTTGTTTCAAATTCTGAAAATAATGCTTTGAACTCTGTTGAAAAAAATCTTTCTTCTCTCTCTCTGGGAAAAAATGAAACTCTTTTGGACTTTTCTTCACCTTGTTCTGTTAATGTAAAAATATGTGACTCTTGTAAGGGGGAAGGGACAAAATGTGTAGAAAATGGAAATGAAAAAGTGACTGTACTTCCTAAAATTGTTTGTGCAGGGACACTGAAAACTGAATTAAAATCTCATGACTCTATCCCTTGCATTCTAAAGCAAAATCATGTAAGTTTAAATTCGGATGGCAGCTCTCCAGCTGAGTTTTTCTTGGCAGGAGACAATATGAAACTCATGGTAATTTTTCTAAAGTAACAAATTCAAGGTTAAAAGGCCAACGTTGGCATTTTTCCTGGACCGGGGGAACACGCCTCTGTCCCAGCCCCTCTGGGCCGGGCGTCGGAGGAGGCGTGTCTGATGGAGCCCCCCGCCCCCCTGTCTCTCATGGCAGGGCTCCAAGGGGGCGTGTGGTTTGGAGGTCTCTGCCAAAAAACTGGACATTGGAAAAGTTCCCGGACTTGGCCAAAGTCCCGGACCTGGCCAAAGTCACGGGCCTGGCAACATTCCCGGACAAGAGTACAATGTCCTTGCCAAGAATTCGGACACTGGCAGAACGCCTGGTAGCTAGTGGCAGCCTCTGACAAAAGGCCTCACTGTAAACCTGGTCATGTCACAAAAGGATTGTCATATGTAAAGATTCCAATCAAAATTACTTTTTACCTGTCATAAGATGGGATTGTCATGATATATATGATCTGCTAATATCTTGTTGTATAAGTTTTGTCCTCAGTTCACAAAAATTTCCAGGATTCAAGAATACACTACATGGATGATCTGCTCATCACAGCTTCAACTCAGACAGAGATGCAGCAAACCTGTGCTGGTGTTGGGACTGAAATCCAAAAGACTGGACTTGACATTTCTACACCTGAACTTCAAGGATGCAACAAAGATCCAAGGCTGAGACATCAACTCTTCAAAGAAGACAACCTCATCACTGGATTTGACTGTGGTTTGAGCTTTTCAGCTTTTCCCTCAACCTTTTAATTTAATCACAGAATCAGATTAATAATTTGGGGAAAGGGTATGCTTCTGTCTCCACAGGTGCTGGAATTAAATGTGTTCCTGCCAAAAACGTCAAACCATATCGCACTTCAGAACCTGTTGTCAAGCCAAGAACCGAGGAAGCAAGCATGCAGACGTGAACCGAATCGAAGGATCCCGGGCCTCGCCTGACGCCTCTTGTGCCTGACGTTCTTTGTGCATCGGTGGAACCCATGGACTCTGATTTTGTGCCTATGTTATTTATGAGTATGCTAATTGAATGCTGAATGTTTGTTTAACAGAGCTAATTTTTGGTAAAAGCTTAGGTTATTGTTTTTGTGTAGAAAGAATTCTGCCAAAACTTAGTTCTTGAAAGAGGTGGGGCAAAATCAAATGGTATACTTGTTTTGCTTGATTTTAATTGCTTTTTGTCGTGCAGATTTGCCTGTGGATCAACCGAAAATGAATGTTTGGGTGACCTTAGCCAAGGCTGCCAGATCGGATACTATATGTCTGTCTAATTCGGAACCAGAAAAGCCTTTTTCAACCTGCCTGGTTGGTGTGCCAGTGAAAGAGTTGCCTTTGGTCAAAAAACAATCCAATGGTAAACCAGGTGGAATTGACAATGGAAACAGTCCTTCCTTCAATTGGAACATTTGGTCCAAAAAACTTCTCAGGGCAGCTTCTGAATCTCAAGAATTAGAAATCCTTGGTTCTTTGACCATGGATTTTTGTTTTACTTTCATGACTCGTGCCTGGCGAAAAGGTGATCCCCCAAAGTTCAGTGTTACTCCTCATTATTTTGCATATAAAAATTTGAGTTTTTGGTGTAATGTTTCAAACAGTTGGGATGTGGTTCCGGAAACGGATCAATATCCACGGCAATTGCCGAAAGGGTATTGGTTCATTTGCAGGGACAGAGCTTGGCAAGGCATTCCAGCTCACCTTGAAGGTGGCCCTCGTAGCATTGGTATGCTCACCATAATTGCCCCCACTGCCAAAGCAGTGATGAAAAAGAAACAAAGGAGAACGAGAGCTGTTCCTCATTATGATGAGAACTGTCAGAGTGATTTTATGTCTTGGAATGCCGCCAGAAGGGTTTCAGCAGGTATATTTTTACCCCAATTGGCTTCAGCAGTGGCATTGAGACAATTAGATCGAGTTGGATGTTGGCTGAGCAAACAAGCTAATGCCACATCCTCCGCAATCAGTGATATGTTGACCGATGTTGATAGTATTAGACATGCTACTCTTCGAAACAGAGCAGCCATTGATTTTCTTTTACTGGCACCAGGGCATGGTTGTGAGGAATTTGAAGGATTGTGTTGTATGAATTTGTCTGATCATTCTGAATCCATTCACAAAAGCATTCAAAAATTGAAGGATCTGACAGCCCAAATTAAAGAAGATGGAGGTTCCTGGCTGGACGATTTGTTTCAAAAATGGAGTTTTGCACCTTGGCTAAGGCAACTTCGCAAGATAGGTCTTTACATATTAGGTTTTCTAATACTGATATTGATAGTAGTACCTTGTATACTCTGTTGTGTTCGGCGAATGATGAACAAAACAGTCCGAGAAGTTTTTGTCATACAAGCAGGAGAATTAGGAAGTAGAAGTACAGAGAGTGTTCGAAATCTCACGAAAGCAGTAGATGAGGGTACTGACATGAACGAAGGTTTTGAATTAAGGCCTTGGAATCGACCAGAGTTTTTCGAACAATGACTTGTGACTATTACCAAACGTGATTCATATCTCTTTCAAGGATTGGGCCTTCAAAGCATTTAGTTGCTGTGCCGTAATATAGCAATGCCTCAGTTTAGAGCAAATAGGTCTCCAACAGATAATAAGCAGAAATTTTGCAGTAGAGCTATGAAACGCAAGTAGCAAGCGACAAGAAAATGGAAGCTTCTGGGTCAAACAGAGAGGGGGAATTGTTGGAATCCATAGTTAGAGGGTTTTTAGGAAATGGTTAAAAAAGTATAGGCCTCAGACTAAAGTTTTGTTAGCATTGCAGATACAGCAGAAAAGTTTCCCAAGCAGTAGACGTGAGAAATAAAAATAGGCCTCTGTAGAATTGGCTTATGGATGGCAACAAGGTTATTTAATGTATATCTTTAGAAGGTTAGCATGAATAGAGCTCTGTTCTTTGTCTCTTATGAACCGGTCTTTGTTTTAACTACCATTACGTGTGTTTTATAAGATTGGATAGAATGCTTGTCAATATGTGTTGTTCTATGTATGATTGGCTGAAATCTAGACTGAGATGGTTTTATGTCATTCTGTATCACCCCACCTTCTCTGGCATTCCCTGTGGATCAGCGAGCTGTTAACATCCTGTCTCCATTGTATAACAATGTCTTGAGACTGATGTGCTGGAAATAAAAGCAAAAAGCTCTTCACTGGTCTGGTTTGTCCAGTGTTGTCCATATCTGGACATAACTGCCGCGGCAAGTGGGTTCCTTTCTTAAGATGTGGGTTCCTGACACAATTGGACCTATATCTACCCTTACCCTGCAATAGGTGAGTTCACCATCTGTCAGCATCACTTTAGAAAATAAATGTTTGATCCACAAAAAAAAAATTTCATATGTCCTGTCTACCTGCTTCATTTCAACCAATGAATAGGCTACATTCCATCAGCAAAGGGTTTATGATCCTATCTTTCTTTCAACTGTGATCATTCTTGATTTTTTCTAAATCAGACACTGTCTATTCATAAGATTCAGATGCCCATGGTAGGGGTGTAATTAAATTCACATGTTCAAAAAATATTCTTCTTGTTATCTTTTCTTTAAATTACCCACACGTAACATCAGTCTGAGGGCTGAAGAAAACCCCTTCATTGGCTGTTTGCCAAGTATCCTCTATGGGATACCAATTCTACTTGAGAAATCACACCCATTCATTGCCATGTAAACAACCTTTTCTTCATCATTAGGTATTTTGGTGAAGTGAATGATTAGAACATAGGCAAGGGCATTTGTTCAAGATGCTCCAGAAAGAGCTGTGCTCTGTTCTCTTCTTTGCTGCCTATGTTAGCACTGAGCTGCAAAAAATGAAGGACTACTAGGAAAAGTGTTACTTTTAGTCTAAATTCGTAAGTGACGTTTGAAATAGCCTGGTAAATGAAAAGGTGCTCTTTGAAATGATGGCATCTTAAAGGAAAAAGTCAGCTTGGAAGAGGTTTTGAGACAGGTCTTTAGCCATCCCATCTTGAAGATTGATTCAAAACACAGTTCCTTCATCTAGGAAGAACAGAGGACCATAGATGGCAACCCATTTGAAAATGGAGTTCTGTTTCTTGCTGGTTGGGATTAGCGGACATCATTTCTTGTGAAGTCGAGGGACTGCAGTTAGCTCTGCACTAATTTCCTTCCCTGAAATTCATCTGCATTTGCTCCTTTGTCTGGAGTCCCCATTTCTTAGTATGCATATGCTGGAATTCATCAAGTTAGAGGGTTTGGAGGAAATGGTTCAAAAGAGTAGTGTGAGGAATACCCCGTCTGAAAACCTAGAATAAAAAAAAAAAAAAGAAATATCGTAAATTTTCCCAGCCGCAAAGACTCAAATGTTAATCAAGAATACAGTAGCATCTCTCCCACCCAAAACCAATAAATTTGTAAATAACTTTTCTCGAGAAAAGCTTAAGTAAGGAGAAAACAAAAATTAGAACAAAGTTATCAAAAGTTAAATGATACAAGAAACTGTATAAAAAGACAATGTTACCAGAGAAAGCTCGTACTGCAGTCTCTAAAACTGAATTTAATACTTACTTATCTGTGTTAAAGCGAATACTCAAAATTTAAACTTACAGTCTATTTTTACTTTTCTTTTTTGAAATCAAATAAACTAGAGAATCTATAATCTAATCTCTCTCAAAAAAAATGAAAGCTTAAGAGAACTTATACCGATTTGTAGAGCTCTGTTGGAGTGTTTTAAACAAACTAATAATAATAATATCAACTTAAACCCTAAGAACAAGGCTTCTAGCTCTATCTCTTTAAATTCCAGTAAACCAAAGACTGTATGTGTATCAGAGAATATAACAAGTGTTGTTTCAAATAGTAACACTATTGCTTTAAACTCTGTTAAGAAAATCCTCCTTCTCTTTCTCTGAGAAAAAATAAGACTCTTTCAGACTTTTCTTCGCATTGTTCTGTTAATGTAAAAATATGTGACTCTTGTAAGAAAAATGAGACAATATGTATAGAAAATGCAAATAAAAAAGTATCTGTACCTTCTAAAATTATTTGTGCAAAAACATTGAATTCTTCTATGCCTGAGATAAAAACTGAGAGTATCACTTCCACTCAAGAAATTGTAGTTCCAAAAAACTCTTTTTCAGTTAAACAAAAGCATAGGTTTTCTAGTGTTTGTCAATCTATAAATACAGAAAAAGAAAAATTAGCTTTAAGAGTAGAATCCTTTAAAAAGTAGATGACTCTCAAAAACCTAAAAAAACACGAGTTAAGTTTTTAAAATGTCATGATCCTAATTCTTGTATTTTAATACAAAATCATGTAAGTTTTAAACATAGATTTAGAGACTCCTCAACTAAATTTTTCTTAGCAAAGAAACAATGTGAAACTTGTATTAAAGTATCAAACTCAAAGTTAAATAACACTGTTCCCAGAAAAAAAGAACACACCTCTGTCCCAACCCCATTAAGTCGAACTTCAGAAGAAACGTGTTGTTTGTAAGAGTCCACCCTCCCAGCCTCTTTAAACCAAATCTCAGAAAAAGCGTGTTATTATAACCAAGTTCCCAGAGCTAGCCGAATTCCCAGAGTTAGCAAAACCCCTAAACAAGAGTACAGTGTCCCTGTCAAGAATTTAAATATAAACAAATAGCCTAAAAAGTTTAGTTTTAGTAATTTTTCAAAATCAGAAAATATATTCGTTAAAAGTAAAAGTCAACCTGTCATTAATCGAAGTGACAATTTTAATTTTCCATTAAATTTACCTAATTAGTCATATATTAATCAAAAACTAAAAAAAGATTCAGATTCAAAAGAACAATATCTTACTTTACCAATAAAATATAGAAGAAATGATAGAAATCCAAAATATGAAAAACTTGATCATCATAATATAAAAGATTTGCAACAAGCTTTGAAAAAAAATAGATTTTCTTCTCCCTATATTAATAGTGTGTTAAAAAATACTTTTAACTCTTATGATTTAATTCCTGCTAATTGCAAAAATGTAGCTTCTCTGATCTTAACCAATTCACAGTACCTACTATGAAAAATACAATTAAAAAAACTACTTAATAAGTTAGTTAAAAAATATGCAAATACTAATTATACTTATCTAAATGTCACTCAATTAACTAGTGATTCATGAAATAAACAGGGCCAGGATACTTCTTTTCCTTTTTAATGCCTTTATTAAAAGTGATCAGCTCAGGATTGGGCGGCTCGACGGGTCTGCAGCGTCCGTCGTCTCTCCCAAGGCGACTCAGAGGAGGAGGATATGCGCTGCTCTGTCCACAAGGGGCAGAGCTGGGGGAATCCAGTCCTCGTGGGAGCCTTTAGGGCGTGATGTCCCCGTCAGATGGTGCCCCTCCCACTCAGTCGGCCTGGTCTCTCATGGTCAGGGCGAGAGGGTCCGAAGGTGTTCCGTGTCTCTGCAGGCTCAGCATTCGGCTCCTCACGTCCAGATATCACTCCAGTCTCTCAACTCTTAGGTGGCTCGTTGTTTTTGGGGTTTCTCCGTGGGTTTGGAGTCGGGGGTCCCACAAAGCATTCTGGTCTTGGGAGTCAATTTGCATAACCCCCCTCACCCTCTCAGGTGTCTTCACTATTCTGGGAAAGGTACAACTTAGCCTCGGAAAGGTCCCCACCCAGGAGAAGGGCCATTAACTCACCCCAGCCAGGGCTTTTACTAATACAAAAACAACCATTAACGACAACGACCCGTGATTACAATAACAAAACGCGCAGAACTTGGGCAGGGTCAGTGATCTGGCTGCCTCTTTGTAACGTTTTTTCACAAAAAAAATGTTAACCGAATTTTTGTTCAAAACAATTCACCTTACAATAAGCCTAAAAATCAAGCAGCTGAACTACCTCAGCCTGTGTTAACAGACATTAAAAATGCTGCTAAAAAAGCCTTACTTTCACTTAAGCCCCCTAACTCACATTTAAATTCTTATCCACTAATCAAAAAAAGTGAAACTAAATCTTATAGTTCTTTTTTAAATAAATTAACTCAAGCAATTGAAAAGCAATGTTCAAATAAACAAACCCACTCTTATATAATTCAAAATCTTACTTCTGTAAATACTAATAATAAATATAAAAAAATTATTTTAACTTTGCCTAATCAGCCTCCTACAATTACACAAATACTAACAACTTGCAGTAAACTTATAAATTCACAAAATACTACAAATTCACAAGTCAATGCTTTAGAAAAAACACAAAAACACAATTTAACACAACAAATAAATAAAATTAAAAAGCTTTTAAAAAAACAAAAAAAAGTTGAAAAAATTCTGTTAATGCTGTACAAGTAGATCCTAATAAAAAACCTGTCTGCTTTAGTTGTAGTAAACTAAAGCACCTTAAAAGAAATTGTCGTGAAACAGCAAATCAAATTTCTATTTGCCCTCAATGCCAAAAAAAAAGCATCTTACTAAATTCTGTCACTCACTATTTGACATCAATAACAACCCACTGTCGTTAAACTTTAGAAACAATGCGTTTCACCACTCTCAGACACAAATTGTAGTACCCACTAGCAATAAGTGAATATTCTCACTAAACTAGTCATGTCAAAAAAAAATTGTCATATGTAAAGATTCCAATCAAAGTAACTTTCTACCTGTCAGAAGATGTAATTATCATAATATATATGATATGCTAATGTCTTATTGTACAAGTTTTGTCCTCAGTTCACAAAAATTTCCAAAATTCAAAATTCTACTACTACGTAGATGATTTACTCATCTCAACCTCAACTCAAACAGAGATGCAGCAAACCTGTACTAGTGTTAAAACTAAAATCCAAAAGTGCTAAACTTAACATTTCTACAACTAAACTTCAAAAATACAACAAAAATCCAAAGCTAAAACATCATCTCTTCAAAAAAACCCATCAATCTTCAAAAAAAACAACCTCATCACTAAACTTTAACTGTAATTTAAATTTTACAGTCAAAGTGCCAGTGAAAGAATGGCCTTTAGTCAAAAAACAATCTAATGGTAAACCAGGTAGAATTGACAATAGAAACAGTCCTTCCTTCATTTAGAACATTTAGTCCAAAAAACTCCTTAGAGCAGCATCTGAATCTCAAGAGTTAGAAATCCTTGGTTCTTTGGCCATAGATTTTTGTTTTACTTTCATGACTCATGCCTAGCGAAAAAGTGATCCCCCAAAGTTCAGTGTTACTCCTCATTATTTTGCATATAAAAATTTGAGTTTTTAGTGTAATGTTTCAAACAGTCAAGATGTAGTTCCAGAAACAGATCAATATCCACAGCAATTGCTGAAAGGGTATTAGTTCATTTGTAGAGACAGAGCTTGGCAAAGCATTCCAGCTCACCTTGAAGGTGGCCCTTGTAGCATTGGTATGCTCACCATAATTGCCCCCACTGCAAAAGCAGTGATGAAAAAGAAACAAAAGAGAACAAGAGCTGTTCCTCATTATGATGAGAACTGTCAGAGTGATTTTATGTCTTAGAATGCCGCCAGAAAAGTTTCAGCAGGTATATTTTTACCCCAATTGGCTTCAGCAGCAGCATTGAGACAATTAGATCGAGTTAGATATTAAATGAGCAAACAAGCTAATGCCACATCCTCCGCAATCAGTGATATGTTGACCGATGTTGATAGTATTAGACATGCTACTCTTCAAAACAGAGCAGCCATTGATTTTCTTTTACTAACACAAAGACATAGTTGTGAAGAATTTGAAAGATTGTGTTGTATGAATTTGTCTGATCATTCTGAATCCATTCACAAAAGCATTCAAAAATTAAAAGATCTGAAAGCCCAAATTAAAGAAGATAGAAGTTCCTAGTTAGATGATTTGTTTCAAAATTAGAGTTTTGCTCCTTAGCTAAAGCAACTTTGCAGGATAAGTATTTACGTATTAGGTGTTCTAATACTGATATTGATAGTAGTACCTTGTATACTCTGTTGTGTTCGGCGAATGATGAACAAAACAGTCCGAGAAGTTTTTGTCATTCAAACAAGAGAGTTAAGAAATAGAAGCACAGAGAGTGTACGAAATCTCACGAAAGCAGTAGATGAAAGTATTAACATGAACAAAAGTTTTAAAATAAACCCTTAGAATCGACCAGAGTTTTTTGAACGATAACTTGTGACTGTTGCCAAAAGTAAATAATATCTTTTTCAGAGATTAAGTCTCCACAGCATTAAATTGCTGTGCTGTAACATAGCTTTAGTTTAGTGAAAATAAGTCTTCAACAGATAATAAGCAGAAATTTTGCAATAGAGCTATGAAACGCAAGTAGCAAGCGACAAGAAAATGAAAGCTTCTGAGTCAGAGAGGGGGAAATGTTGGAATCCATAAGGTTAGAAGATTTTTAAGAAATGGTTAAAAAAAGTATGAAGGCCTTAGATTGGAGTTTTCTTAGCATTGCAGAAGAGTTTCCCATGCAAGCAGAAAAGTTTCCCAGGCAAGCAGAAAAGTTTCTCAAGCAGTAGACGTGACAAATAACAATAGACCTCTGTAGAATTGGCTTTAGGATGGCAACAAGGTAATTTAATGTATATCTTTAGAAGATTAGCATGAATAGAACTCTGTTATTTGTCTCTTATGAACTAGTTTTTGTTTTAGCTACAATTACTAATGTTTTACAAGACTGGTTAGAATGCTTGTCAAAATGTGTTTTCTGTGTGTGATTGGATGAAAATGTAGACTGAGAAAATTTTACGTATTGCTGTATGAGCTCTCCTGATGAGATAGTTTTGGAGTGGATCAGAGAGCTGTCCTGTCTCCTGTTTGTAATCTGAGACTGATGTGCTGGAAATAAAAGCAAAAACCTCTTCAGTAGTCTGTTTACAATGTTGTCCATACTAGACATTTTGCCGCAGGCTAGTGCGTTCCTTTTTTAAGATGTGGGTTCCTGACAAAATTAGAAGTACATCTACCCATCCCTCAACAAATGGAAGGGAAGGTTACGGGAAGGGAAGGTTCCGGGAAGGGAAGGTTCAGGGAAGGTTCAGGGAAGGTTCAGGGAAGGTTCAGGGAAGGTTCAGGGAAGGGAAGGGAAGGGAAGGGAAGGGAAGGGAAGGGAAGGGAAGGGAAGGGAAGGGAAGGTTCCGGGAAGGGAAGGGAAGGGAAGGGAAGGGAAGGGAAGGGAAGGTTCAGGGAAGAGAATGGAAGGGAAGGTTCCAGGAAGGGAAGGTTCCGGGAAGGGAAGGTTCCGGGAAGGTTCCGGGAAGGTTCCAGGAAGGGAAGGGAAGGGAAGGGAAGGGAAGGGAAGGTTCCGTGAAAGGAAGGAAAGAGAAGGGAAGGTTCCGGGAAGGTTCCGGGAAGGTTCCAGGAAGGGAAGGCAAGGGAAGGTTCCGGGAAGGGAATGTTCCGGGAAGGGAAGGGAAGGTTCCGGGAAGGGAAGGGAAGGGAAGGGAAGGATCCGGGAAGGGAAGGGTAGGTTCCCGGAAGGGAAGGGACGGGAAGGGAAGGGAAGGGAAGGTTCCGGGAAGGGAAGGTTCTGGGAAGGGAAGGGAAGGTTCCGGGAAGGTTCAGGGAAGGGAAGGGAAGGGAAGGGAATGTATCGGGAAGGGAAGGTTCCGGGAAGGGAAGGTTCCAGGAAGGGAAGGTACCGGGAAGGGAAGGGAAGGTTCCGGGAAGGTTCAGGGAAGGGAAGGGAAGGGAAGGGAATGTATCGGGAACGGAAGGTTCCGGGAAGGGAAGGTTCCGGAAAGGGAAGGGAAGGTTCCGGGAAGGTTCCGGGAAGGTTCCGGGAAGGTTCCAGGAAGGGAAGGCAAGGGAAGGTTCCGGGAAGGGAAGGTTCCGGGAAAGGAAGGGAAGGGAAGGTTCCGGGAAGGGAAGGTTCCGGGAAGGTTCCGGGAAGGTTCCGGGAAGGGAAGGGAAGGGAAGAGAAAGGAAGGGAAGGGAAGGGAAGGTTCCGGGAAGGGAAGGGAAGAGAAGAGAAGGGAAGGGAAGGGAAGGGAAGGGAAGGGAAGGGAAGGGAAGAGAAGGGAAGGGAAGGGAAGGGAAGGGAAGGTTCCAGGAAGGGAAGGGAAGGGAAAGGAAGGGAAGGGAAGGGAAGGGAAGGGAAGGGAAGGGAAGGGAAGGGAAGGGACGGGAAGGTTCCGGGAAGGGAAGGGAAGGGAAGGGAAGGGAAGGGAAGGGAAGGGAAAGGAAGGGAAGGGATGGTTCCGGGAAGGGAAGGTTCCGGGAAGGGAAGGGAAGGGAAGGGAAGGGAAGGGAAGGGAAGGGAAGGGAAGGTAAGGGAAGGGAAGGGAAGGTTCTGGGTAGGTTCCAGGAAGGGAAGGCAAGGGAAGGTTGCGGGAAGGGAAGGTTCCGGGAAGGGAAGGGAAGGTTCCGGGAAGGGAAGGGACGGGAAGGGAAGGGAAGGGAAGGGAAGGGAAGGGAAGGGAATGTTCCCGGAAGGGAAGGTTCCGGGAAGGTTCAGGGAAGGCTCCAGGAAGGGAAGGCAAGGGAAGGTTCCGGGAAGGGAATGTTCCGGGAAGGGAAGGGAAGGGAAATTTTCGGAAAGGGAAGGTTCCGGGAAGGGAAGGGTCATTTCCCGGAAGGGAAGGGAAGGTGCGGGAAGGTGCGGGAAGGTGAGGGAAGGTGCGGGAAGGGAAGGGAAAGGAAGGGATGGGAAGGGAAGGGAAGGGAAGGGAAGGGAAGGTATCGGGAAGGGAAGGTTCAGGGAAGAGAATGGAAGGGAAGGTTCCAGGAAGGGAAGGTTCCGGGAAGGGAAGGTTCCGGGAAGGTTCTCGGAAGGGAAGGGAAGGGAAGGGAAGGAAAGGGAAGGGAAGGGAAGGGAAGGGAAGTGAAGGGAAGGGAAGGGAAGGGAAGGGAAGGTTCCGTGAAAGGAAGGGAAGGTTCCGGGAAGGTTCCCGGAAGGGAAGGGAAGGTTCCGGGAAGGGAAGGTTCCGGGAAGGGAAGGGATGGGAAGGGAAGGGAAGGGAAGGGAAGGGAAGGGAAGCAAAGGGAAGGTTTCGGGAAGGGAAGGGAAGGGAAGGTCCCGGGAAGGTTCCGGGAAGGTTCCGGGACGGTTCCGGGAAGGGAAGGGAAGGGAAGGCAAGGGAAGGGAAGGAAAGGGAAAGGAACGGAAGGGAAGGGAAGGTTCCAGGAAGGGAAGGTTCCGGGAAGGTTCCGGGAAGGTTCCGGGAAGGGAAGGGAAGGGAAGGGAAGGGAAGGGAAGGTTCCGGGTAGGTTCCAGGAAGGGAAGGCAAGGGAAGGTTCCGGGAAGGGAAGGGAAGAGGAGGGAAGGGAAGGGAAGGGAAGGGAAGGTGCGGGAAGGGAAGGTGCGGGAAGGGAAGGGAAGGGAAGGGATGGGAAGGGAAGGGAACGTTCCCGGAAGGGAAGGTTCCGTGAAGGTTCAGGGAAGGTTCCAGGAAGGGAAGGCAAGGGAAGGTTCCGGGAAGGGAATGTTCCGGGAAGGGAAGGGAAGGGAAAGTTTCGGAAATGGAAGGTTCCGGGAAGGGAAGGGTCATTTCCCGGAAGGGAAGGGAAGGTGCGGGAAGGTGCGGGAAGGTGAGGGAAGGTGCGGGAAGGGAAGGGAAAGGAAGGAATGGGAAGGGAAGGGAAGGGAAGGGAAGGGAAGGGAAGGGAAGGGAAGGGAAGGGAAGGGAAGGGAAGGTTTCAGGGAAGGGAAGGGAAGGGAAGGGAAGGGAAGGGAAGGTGCGGGAAGGGAAGGGAAGGTGCGGGAAGGGAAGGGAAGGGAAGGGAAGGGAAGGGAATGGAAGGTTCCCGGAAGGGAAGAGAAGGCTCCGGGTAGGGAAGGGAAGGCAAGGGAAGGTCCGGGAAGGAAATGGAAGGGAAGGTGCGGGAAGGTGCGGGAAGGTGCGGAAAGGTGCGGGAAGGTGCGGGAAGGTGCGGGAAGGGAAGGGAAGTGAAGGGAAGGTGCGGGAAGTGAAGGTGCGGGAATGGAAGAGAAGGGAAGGTTCCGGGAAGGGAAGGGAAGGGAAGGGAAGGGAAGGGAAGGGAAGGGAAGGGAAGGGAAGGGAAGGGATGGGAAGGGAAGGGAAGGGATGGGAAGGGAAGGGAATGTTCCCGGAAGGGAAGGTTCCGGGAAGGTGCCGGGAAGGTTCCAGGAAGGGAAGGGAAGGGAAGGTTCCGGGAAGGGAAGGTTCCGGGAAGGGAAGGTACCGGGAAGGGAAGGGAAGGTTCCGGGAAGGTTCAGGGAAGGGAAGGGAAGGGAAGGGAATGTATCGGGAACGGAAGGTTCCGGGAAGGGAAGGTTCCGGGAAAGGAAGAGAAGGGAAGGTTCCGGGAACGGAAGTTTCCGGGTAGGGAAGGTTCCGGGAAGGGAAGGGAAGGTTCCCGGAAGGGAAGGGAAGGTTCCGGGAAGGGAAGGTTCCGGGAAGGGAAGGTTCCGGGAAGGTTCCGGGAAGGTTCCGGGAAGGGAAGGTTCCGGGAAGGGAAGGTTCCGGGAAGGTTCCGGGAAAGTTCCGGGAAGGGAAGGGAAGGGAAGGGAAGGGAAGAGAAAGGAAGGGAAGGGAAGGGAAGGTTCCGGGAAGGGAAGGGAAGAGAAGAGAAGGGAAGGGAAGGGAAGGGAAGGGAAGGGAAGGGAAGGGAAGGGAAGGGAAGGGAAGGGAAGGGAAGGGAAAGGAAGGGAAGGGAAGGGAAGGGAAGGGAAGGGAAGGGAAGGGAAGGGAAGGGAAGGGAAGGGAAGGGAAGGGAAGGGAAGGGATGGGAAGGGAAGGGAATGTTCCCGGAAGGGAAGGTTCCGGGAAGGTTCCGGGAAGGTTCCAGGAAGGGAAGGCAAGGGAAGGTTCCGGGAAGGGAATGTTCCGGGAAGGGAAGGTTCAGGGAAGATTCAGGGAAGGTTCAGGGAAGGTTCAGGG
This sequence comes from Melozone crissalis, assembly GCF_028551555.1. NCBI lineage: Eukaryota > Metazoa > Chordata > Aves > Passeriformes > Passerellidae > Melozone > Melozone crissalis. Next base: position 780,253 of record NW_026535992.1, on the reverse strand, counting down.
AAGGTTCAGGGAAGGTTCAGGGAAGGTTCAGGGAAGGGAAGGGAAGGGAAGGGAAGGGAAGGGAAGGGAAGGGAAGGGAAGGTTCCGGGAAGGGAAGGGAAGGGAAGGGAAGAGAAGGGAAGGTTCCGGGAAGGGAAGGGAAGGGAAGGGAAGGGAAGGGAAGGGAAGGGAAGGGAAGGGAAGGGAAGGGAAGGGAAGGTTCTGGGAAGAGAATGGAAGGGAAGGTTCCAGGAAGGGAAGGTTCCGGGAAGGGAAGGTTCCGGGAAGGTTCCGGGAAGGTTCCAGGAAGGGAAGGGAAGGGAAGGGAAGGGAAGGGAAAGGAAGGGAAGGGAAGGGAAGGGAAGGGAAGGGAAGGGAAGGGAAGGGAAGGGAAGGGAAGGGATGGGAAGGGAAGGGAATGTTCCCGGAAGGGAAGGTTCCGGGAAGGTTCCGGGAAGGTTCCAGGAAGGGAAGGCAAGGGAAGGTTCCGGGAAGGGAATGTTCCGGGAAGGGAAGCTCCAGGGAAGATTCAGGGAAGGTTCAGGGAAGGTTCAGGGAAGGTTCAGGGAAGGGAAGGGAAGGGAAGGGAAGGGAAGGAAAGGGAAGGGAAGGGAAGGGAAGGTTCCGGGAAGGGAAGGGAAGGTGCGGGAAGGGAAGGGAAGGGAAGGGATGGGAAGGGAAGGGAACGTTCCCGGAAGGGAAGGTTCCGTGAAGGTTCAGGGAAGGTTCCAGGAAGGGAAGGCAAGGGAAGGTTCCGGGAAGGGAATGTTCCGGGAAGGGAAGGGAAGGGAAAGTTTCGGAAATGGAAGGTTCCGGGAAGGGAAGGGTAATTTCCCGGAAGGGAAGGGAAGGTGCGGGAAGGTGCGGGAAGGTGAGGGAAGGTGCGGGAAGGGAAGGGAAAGGAAGGAATGGGAAGGGAAGGGAAGGGAAGGGAAGGGAAGGGAAGGGAAGGGAAGGGAAGGGAAGGGAAGGGAAGGGAAAAGAAGGTTTCAGGGAAGGGAAGGGAAGGGAAGGGAAGGGAAGGGAAGGTGCGGGAAGGGAAGGGAAGGTGCGGGAAGGGAAGGGAAGGGAAGGGAAGGGAATGGAAGGTTCCCGGAAGGGAAGAGAAGGCTCCGGGTAGGGAAGGGAAGGCAAGGGAAGGTCCGGGAAGGAAATGGAAGGGAAGGTGCAGGAAGGTGCGGGAAGGTGCGGAAAGGTGCGGGAAGGTGCGGGAAGGTGCGGGAAGGGAAGGGAAGTGAAGGGAAGGTGCGGGAAGTGAAGGTGCGGGAATGGAAGAGAAGGGAAGGTTCCGGGAAGGGAAGGGAAGGCAAGGGAAGGGAAGGGAAGGGAAGGGAAGGGAAGGGAAGGGAAGGGAAGGGAAGGGAAGGGATGGGAAGGGAAGGGAAGGGATGGGAAGGGAAGGGAATGTTCCCGGAAGGGAAGGTTCCGGGAAGGTGCCGGGAAGGTTCCAGGAAGGGAAGGGAAGGGAAGGTTCCGGGAAGGGAAGGTTCCGGGAAGGGAAGGTACCGGGAAGGGAAGGGAAGGTTCCGGGAAGGTTCAGGGAAGGGAAGGGAAGGGAAGGGAATGTATCGGGAACGGAAGGTTCCGGGAAGGGAAGGTTCCGGAAAGGGAAGGGAAGGTTCCGGGAAGGTTCCGGGAAGGTTCCGGGAAGGTTCCAGGAAGGGAAGGCAAGGGAAGGTTCCGGGAAGGGAAGGTTCCGGGAAAGGAAGGGAAGGGAAGGTTCCGGGAACGGAAGTTTCCGGGTAGGGAAGGTTCCGGGAAGGGAAGGGAAGGTTCCCGGAAGGGAAGGGAAGGTTCCGGGAAGGGAAGGTTCCGGGAAGGGAAGGTTCCGGGAAGGTTCCGGGAAGGTTCCGGGAAGGGAAGGTTCCGGGAAGGGAAGGTTCCGGGAAGGTTCCGGGAAGGTTCCGGGAAGGGAAGGGAAGGGAAGGGAAGGGAAGAGAAAGGAAGGGAAGGGAAGGGAAGGTTCCGGGAAGGGAAGGGAAGAGAAGAGAAGGGAAGGGAAGGGAAGGGAAGGGAAGGGAAGGGAAGGGAAAGGAAGGGAAGGGAAGGGAAGGGAAGGGAAGGGAAGGGAAGGGAAGGGAAGGGAAGGGAAGGGAAGGGAAGGGAAGGGAAGGGAAGGGAAGGGAAGGGATGGGAAGGGAAGGGAATGTTCCCGGAAGGGAAGGTTCCGGGAAGGTTCCGGGAAGGTTCCAGGAAGGGAAGGCAAGGGAAGGTTCCGGGAAGGGAATGTTCCGGGAAGGGAAGGTTCAGGGAAGATTCAGGGAAGGTTCAGGGAAGGTTCAGGGAAGGTTCAGGGAAGGTTCAGGGAAGGGAAGGGAAGGGAAGGGAAGGGAAGGGAAAGGAAGGGAAGGGAAGGGAAGGGAAGGTTCCGGGAAGGGAAGGGAAGGGAAGGGAAGAGAAGGGAAGGTTCTGGGAAGGGAAGGGAAGGGAAGGGAAGGGAAGGGAAGGGAAGGGAAGGGAAGGGAAGGTTCTGGGAAGAGAATGGAAGGGAAGGTTCCAGGAAGGGAAGGTTCCGGGAAGGGAAGGTTCCGGGAAGGTTCCGGGAAGGTTCCAGGAAGGGAAGGGAAGGGAAGGGAAGGGAAGGGAAAGGAAGGGAAGGGAAGGGAAGGGAAGGGAAGGGAAGGGAAGGGAAGGGAAGGGAAGGGAAGGGAAGGGAAGGGATGGGAAGGGAAGGGAATGTTCCCGGAAGGGAAGGTTCCGGGAAGGTTCCGGGAAGGTTCCAGGAAGGGAAGGCAAGGGAAGGTTCCGGGAAGGGAATGTTCCGGGAAGGGAAGCTTCAGGGAAGATTCAGGGAAGGTTCAGGGAAGGTTCAGGGAAGGTTCAGGGAAGGGAAGGGAAGGGAAGGGAAGGGAAGGAAAGGGAAGGGAAGGGAAGGGAAGGTTCCGGGAAGGGAAGGGAAGGTTCCGGGAAGGGAAGGGAAGGTTCGGGGAAGGTTCCGGGAAGGGAAGGGAGGGGAAGGGAAGGGAAGGGAAGGGAAGGGAAGGTTCAGGGAAGAGAATGGAAGGGAAGGTTCCAGGAAGGGAAGGTTCCGGGAAGGGAAGGTTCCGGGAAGGTTCCAGGAAGGGAAGGGAAGGGAAGGTTCCGGGAAGGGAAGGGAAGGGAAGGGAAGGGAAGGGAAGGGAAGGTTCCGTGAAAGGAAGGAAAGAGAAGGGAAGGTTCCGGGAAGGTTCCGGGAAGGTTCCAGGAAGGGAACGCAAGGGAAGGTTCCGGGAAGGGAATGTTCCGGGAAGGGAAGGGAAGGGAAGGGAAGGGAAGGTTCCCGGGAAGGGAAGGTTCCGGGAAGGGAAGGATCCGGGAAGGGAAGGGTAGGTTCCCGGAAGGGAAGGGACGGGAAGGGAAGGGAAGGGAAGGTTCCGGGAAGGGAAGGTTCTGGGAAGGGAAGGGAAGGTTCCGGGAAGGTTCAGGGAAGGGAAGGGAAGGGAAGGGAATGTATCGGGAAGGGAAGGTTCCGGGAAGGGAAGGTTCCAGGAAGGGAAGGTACCGGGAAGGGAAGGGAAGGTTCCGGGAAGGTTCAGGGAAGGGAAGGGAAGGGAAGGGAATGTATCGGGAACGGAAGGTTCCGGGAAGGGAAGGTTCCGGAAAGGGAAGGGAAGGTTCCGGGAAGGTTCCGGGAAGGTTCCGGGAAGGTTCCAGGAAGGGAAGGCAAGGGAAGGTTCCGGGAAGGTTCCGGGAAGGGAAGGGAAGGGAAGGGAAGAGAAAGGAAGGGAAGGGAAGGGAAGGGAAGGGAAGGGAAGGGAAGGGAAGGGAAGGGAAGGGAAGGGAAGGTTCCGGGAAGGTTCTGGGAAGGTTCCGGGAAGGGAAGGGAAGGGAAGGGAAGGGAAGAGAAAGGAAGGGAAGGGAAGGGAAGGTTCCGGGAAGGGAAGGGAAGAGAAGAGAAGGGAAGGGAAGGGAAGGGAAGGGAAGGGAAGAGAAGGGAAGGGAAGGGAAGGGAAGGGAAGGGAAGGGAAGGGAAGGGAAGGGAAGGGAAGGGAAGGGAAGGGAAAGGAAGGGAAGGGAAGGTTCCGGGAAGGGAAGGTTCCGGGAAGGGAAGGGAAGGGAAGGGAAGGGAAGGGAAGGGAAGGGAAGGGAAGGGAAGGTAAGGGAAGGGAAGGGAAGGTTCTGGGTAGGTTCCAGGAAGGGAAGGCAAGGGAAGGTTCCGGGAAGGGAAGGTTCCGGGAAGGGAAGGGAAGGTTCCGGGAAGGGAAGGGACGGGAAGGGAAGGGAAGGGAAGGGAAGGGAAGGGAAGGGAAGGGAATGTTCCCGGAAGGGAAGGTTCCGGGAAGGTTCAGGGAAGGTTCCAGGAAGGGAAGGCAAGGGAAGGTTCCGGGAAGGGAATGTTCCGGGAAGGGAAGGGAAGGGAAATTTTCGGAAAGGGAAGGTTCAGGGAAGGGAAGGGTCATTTCCCGGAAGGGACGGGAAGGTGCGGGAAGGTGCGGGAAGGTGAGGGAAGGTGCGGGAAGGGAAGGGAAAGGAAGGGATGGGAAGGGAAGGGAAGGGAAGGGAAGGGAAGGTATCGGGAAGGGAAGGTTCAGGGAAGAGAATGGAAGGGAAGGTTCCAGGAAGGGAAGGTTCCGGGAAGGGAAGGTTCCGGGAAGGTTCTCGGAAGGGAAGGGAAGGGAAGGGAAGGGAAGGAAAGGGAAGGGAAGGGAAGGGAAGGGAAGGGAAGGGAAGGTTCCGTGAAAGGAAGGGAAGGTTCCGGGAAGGTTCCCGGAAGGGAAGGGAAGGTTCCGGGAAGGGAAGGGAAGGGAAGGTTCCGGGAAGGGAAGGTTCCGGGAAGGGAATGGAAGGGAAGGGAAGGGAAGGGAAGGGATGGGAAGGGAAGGGAAGGGAAGGGAAGGGAAGGGAAGGGAAGGGAAGGTTTCGGGAAGGGAAGGGAAGGGAAGGTCCCGGGAAGGTTCCGGGAAGGTTCCGGGATGGTTCCGGGAAGGGAAGGGAAGGGAAGGCAAGGGAAGGGAAGGAAAGGGAAAGGAACGGAAGGGAAGGGAAGGTTCCAGGAAGGGAAGGTTCCGGGAAGGTTCCGGGAAGGTTCCGGGAAGGGAAGGGAAGGGAAGGGAAGGGAAGGGAAGGGAAGGGAAGGTTCCGGGTAGGTTTCAGGAAGGGAAGGCAAGGGAAGGTTCCGGGAAGGGAAGGGAAGAGGAGGGAAGGGAAGGGAAGGGAAGGGAAGGTGCGGGAAGGGAAGGTGCGGGAAGGGAAGGGAAGGGAAGGGATGGGAAGGGAAGGGAACGTTCCCGGAAGGGAAGGTTCCGTGAAGGTTCAGGGAAGGTTCCAGGAAGGGAAGGCAAGGGAAGGTTCCGGGAAGGGAATGTTCCGGGAAAGGAAGGGAAGGGAAAGTTTCGGAAATGGAAGGTTCCGGGAAGGGAAGGGTCATTTCCCGGAAGGGAAGGGAAGGTGCGGGAAGGTGCGGGAAGGTGAGGGAAGGTGCGGGAAGGGAAGGGAAAGGAAGGAATGGGAAGGGAAGGTGTGGGAAGGGAAGGGAAGGGAAGGGAAGGGAAGGGAAGGGAAGGGAAGGTTTCGGGAAGTGAAGGTTCAGGGAAGAGAATGGAAGGGAAGGTTCCAGGAAGGGAAGGTTCCAGGAAGGGACGGTTTCGGGAAGGTTCCGGGAAGGTTCCGGGAAGGGAAGGGAAGGGAAGGGAAGGGAAGGTTCCGGGAAGGTTCCAGGAAGGGAAGGGAAGGGAAGGTTTCGGAAAGGGAAGGTTCCGGGAAGGGAAGGGTCATTTCCCGGAATGGAAGGGAAGGTGCGGGAAGGTGCGGGAAGGTGAGGGAATGTGCGGGAAGGGAAGGGAAAGGAAGGGATGGGAAGGGAAGGGAAGGGAAGGGAAGGGAAGGGAAGGGAAGGGAAGGGAAGGGAAGGGAAGGGAATGGGAAGGGAAGGGAAGGGAAGGGAAGGGAAGGGAAGGGAAGGGAAGGGAAGGGAAGGGAAGGGAAAGTGCGGGAAGGGAAGGGAAGGTGCGGGAAGGGAAGGGAAGGGAAGGGAATGGAAGGTTCCCGGAAGGGAAGAGAAGGCTCCGGGTAGGGAAGGGAAGGCAAGGGAAGGTCCGGGAAGGAAATGGAAGGGAAGGTGCGGGAAGGTGAAGGAAGGTGCGGAAAGGTGCGGGAAGGTGGGGGAAGGTGCGGGAAGGGAAGGGAAGTGAAGGGAAGGTGCGGGAAGTGAAGGTGCGGGAATGGAAGAGAAGGGAAGGGAAGGGAAGGGAAGGGAAGGGAAGGGAAGGGAAGGGAAGGGATGGGAAGGGAAGGGAAGGGATGGGAAGGGAAGGGAATGTTCCCGGAAGGGAAGGTTCCGGGAAGGTTCTGGGAAGGTTCCAGGAAGGGAAGGGAAGGGAAGGTTCCGGAAAGGGAAGGTTCCGGGAAGGGAAGGTACCGGGAAGGGAAGGGAAGTTTCCGGGAAGGTTCAGGGAAGGGAAGGGAAGGGAAGGGAATGTATCGGGAACGGAAGGTTCCGGGAAGGGAAGGTTCCGGAAAGGGAAGGGAAGGTTCCGGGAAGGTTCCGGGAAGGTTCCAGGAAGGGAAGGCAAGGGAAGGTTCCGGGAAGGGAAGGTTCCGGGAAAGGAAGGGAAGGGAAGGTTCCGGGAACGGAAGTTTCCGGGTAGGGAAGGTTCCGGGAAGGGAAGGGAAGGTTCCCGGAAGGGAAGGGAAGGTTCCGGGAAGGGAAGGTTCCGGGAAGTTTCCGGGAAGGTTCCGGGAAGGGAAGGGAAGGGAAGGGAAGAGAAAGGAAGGGAAGGGAAGGGAAGGTTCCGGGAAGGGAAGGGAAGAGAAGAGAAGGGAAGGGAAGGGAAGGGAAGGGAAGGGAAGGGAAGGGAAGGGAAGGGAAGGGAAGGGAAAGGAAGGGAAGGGAAGGGAAGGGAAGGGAAGGGAAGGGAAGGGAAGGGAAGGGAAGGGAAGGGAAGGGAAGGGAAGGGAATGTTCCCGGAAGGGAAGGTTCCGGGAAGGTTCCGGGAAGGTTCCAGGAAGGGAAGGCAAGGGAAGGTTCCGGGAAGGGAATGTTCCGGGAAGGGAAGGTTCAGGGAAGATTCAGGGAAGGTTCAGGGAATGTTCAGGGAAGGTTCAGGGAAGGGAAGGGAAGGGAAGGGAAGGGAAGGGAAGGGAAGGGAAGGTTCCGGGAAGGGAAGGGAAGGGAAGGGAAGAGAAGGGAAGGTTCCGGGAAGGGAAGGTTCCGGGAAGGGAAGGGAAGGGAAGGGAAGGGAAGGGAAGGGAAGGTTCTGGGAAGAGAATGGAAGGGAAGGTTCCAGGAAGGGAAGGTTCCGGGAAGGGAAGGTTCCGGGAAGGTTCCAGGAAGGGAAGGGAAGGGAAGGGAAGGGAAGGGAAGGGAAGGGAAGGGAAGGGAAGGGAAGGGAAGGTTCCGTGAAAGGAAGGAAAGAGAAGGGAAGGTTCCGGGAAGGTTCCGGGAAGGTTCCAGGAAAGGAAAGCAAGGGAAGGTTCCGGGAAGGGAATGTTCCGGGAAGGGAAGGGAAGGGAAGGGAAGGGAAGGGAAGGGAAGGTTCCCGGGAAGGGAAGGTTTCGGGAAGGGAAGGATCCGGGAAGGGAAGGGTAGGTTCCCGGAAGGAAAGGGACGGGAAGGGAAGGGAAGGGAAGGTCCCGGGAAGGGAAGGGAAGGGAAGGGAAGGTTCCGGGAAGGGAAGGTTCTGGGAAGGGAAGGGAAGGTTCCGGGAAGGTTCAGGGAAGGGAAGGGAAGGGAAGGGAATGTATCGGGAAGGGAAGGTTCCGGGAAGGGAAGGTTTCAGGAAGGGAAGGTACCGGGAAGGGAAGGGAAGGTTCCGGGAAGGTTCAGGGAAGGGAAGCAAGGGAAGGGAATGTATCGGGAACGGAAGGTTCCGGGAAGGGAAGGTTCGGAAAGGGAAGGGAAGGTTCCGGGAAGGTTCCGGGAAGGTTCCGGGAAGGTTCCAGGAAGGGAAGGCAAAGGAAGGTTCCGGGAAGGTTCCGGGAAGGGAAGGGAAGGGAAGGGTAGAGAAAGGAAGGGAAGGGAAGGGAAGGGAAGGGAAGGGAAGGGAAGGGAAGGGAAGGGAAGGGAAGGGAAGGGAAGAGGAGGGAAGGGAAGGGAAGGGAAGGGAAGGTGCGGGAAGGGAAGGTGCGGGAAGGGAAGGGAAGGGAAGGGATGGGAAGGGAAGGGAACGTTCCCGGAAGGGAAGGTTCCGTGAAGGTTCAGGGAAGGTTCCAGGAAGGGAAGGCAAGGGAAGGTTCCGGGAAGGGAATGTTCCGGGAAGGGAAGGGAAGGGAAGGTTTCGGAAAGGGAAGGTTCCGGGAAGGGAAGGGTCATTTCCCGGAAGGGAAGGGAAGGTGCGGGAAGGTGCCGGAAGGTGAGGGAAGGTGCGGGAAGGGAAGGGAAAGGAAGGGATGGGAAGGGAAGGGAAGGGAAGGGAAGGGAAGGGAAGGGAAGGGAAGGGAAGGGAAGGGAATGGGAAGGGAAGGGAAGGGAAGGGAAGGGAAGGGAAGGGAAGGGAAGGGAAGGGAAGGGAAGGGAAGGGAAGGTGCGGGAAGGGAAGGGAAGGTGCGGGAAGGGAAGGGAAGGTGCGGGAAGGGAAGGGAAGGGAAGGGAATGGAAGGTTCCCGGATGGGAAGAGAAGGCTCCGGGTAGGGAAGGGAAGGCAAGGGAAGGTCCGGGAAGGAAATGGAAGGGAAGGTGCGGGAAGGTGCGGGAAGGTGCGGAAAGGTGCGGGAAGGTGCGGGAAGGTGCGGGAAGGGAAGGGAAGTGAAGGGAAGGTGCGGGAAGTGAAGGTGCGGGAATGGAAGACAAGGGAAGGTTCCGGGAAGGGAAGGGAAGGGAAGGGAAGGGAAGGGAAGGGAAGGGAAGGGAAGGGAAGGGATGGGAAGGGAAGGGAAGGGATGGGAAGGGAAGGGAATGTTCCCGGAAGGGAAGGTTCCGGGAAGGTGCCGGGAAGGTTCCAGGAAGGGAAGGGAAGGGAAGGTTCCGGGAAGGGAAGGTTCCGGGAAGGGAAGGTACCGGGAAGGGAAGGGAAGGTTCCGGGAAGGTTCAGGGAAGGGAAGGGAAGGGAAGGGAATGTATCGGGAACGGAAGGTTCCGGGAAGGGAAGGTTCCGGAAAGGGAAGGGAAGGTTCCGGGAAGGTTCCGGGAAGGTTCCGGGAAGGTTCCAGGAAGGGAAGGCAAGGGAAGGTTCCGGGAAGGGAAGGTTCCGGGAAAGGAAGGGAAGGGAAGGTTCCGGGAACGGAAGTTTCCGGGTAGGGAAGGTTCCGGGAAGGGAAGGGAAGGTTCCCGGAAGGGAAGGGAAGGTTCCGGGAAGGGAAGGTTCCGGGAAGGGAAGGTTCCGGGAAGGTTCCTGGAAGGTTCCGGGAAGGGAAGGTTCCGGGAAGGGAAGGTTCCGGGAAGGTTCCGGGAAGGTTCCGGGAAGGGAAGGGAAGGGAAGGGAAGGGAAGAGAAAGGAAGGGAAGGGAAGGGAAGGTTCCGGGAAGGGAAGGGAAGAGAAGAGAAGGGAAGGGAAGGGAAGGGAAGGGAAGGGAAGGGAAGGGAAGGGAAGGGAAGGGAAGGGAAGGGAAGGGAAAGGAAGGGAAGGGAAGGGAAGGGAAGGGAAGGGAAGGGAAGGGAAGGGAAGGGAAGGGAAGGGAAGGGAAGGGATGGGAAGGGAAGGGAATGTTCCCGGAAGGGAAGGTTCCGGGAAGGTTCCGGGAAGGTTCCAGGAAGGGAAGGCAAGGGAAGGTTCCGGGAAGGGAATGTTCCGGGAAGGGAAGGTTCAGGGAAGATTCAGGGAAGGTTCAGGGAAGGTTCAGGGAAGGTTCAGGGAAGGTTCAGGGAAGGGAAGGGAAGGGAAGGGAAGGGAAGGGAAGGGAAGGGAAGGGAAGGGAAGGGAAGGGAAGGTTCCGGGAAGGGAAGGGAAGGGAAGGGAAGAGAAGGGAAGGTTCCGGGAAGGGAAGGGAAGGGAAGGGAAGGGAAGGGAAGGGAAGGGAAGGGAAGGGAAGGTTCTGGGAAGAGAATGGAAGGGAAGGTTCCAGGAAGGGAAGGTTCCGGGAAGGGAAGGTTCCGGGAAGGTTCCGGGAAGGTTCCAGGAAGGGAAGGGAAGGGAAGGGAAAGGAAGGGAAGGGAAGGGAAGGGAAGGGAAGGGAAGGGAAGGGAAGGGATGGGAAGGGAAGGGAATGTTCCCGGAAGGGAAGGTTCCGGGAAGGTTCCGGGAAGGTTCCAGGAAGGGAAGGCAAGGGAAGGTTCCGGGAAGGGAATGTTCCGGGAAGGGAAGCTTCAGGGAAGATTCAGGGAAGGTTCAGGGAAGGTTCAGGGAAGGTTCAGGGAAGGGAAGGGAAGGGAAGGGAAGGGAAGGAAAGGGAAGGGAAGGGAAGGGAAGGTTCCGGGAAGGGAAGGGAAGGTGCGGGAAGGGAAGGGAAGGGAAGGGAGGGGAAGGGAAGGGAACGTTCCCGGAAGGGAAGGTTCCGTGAAGGTTCAGGGAAGGTTCCAGGAAGGGAAGGCAAGGGAAGGTTCCGGGAAGGGAATGTTCCGGGAAGGGAAGGGAAGGGAAAGTTTCGGAAATGGAAGGTTCCGGGAAGGGAAGGGTAATTTCCCGGAAGGGAAGGGAAGGTGCGGGAAGGTGCGGGAAGGTGAGGGAAGGTGCGGGAAGGGAAGGGAAAGGAAGGAATGGGAAGGGAAGGGAAGGGAAGGGAAGGGAAGGGAAGGGAAGGGAAAAGAAGGTTTCAGGGAAGGGAAGGGAAGGGAAGGGAAGGGAAGGGAAGGTGCGGGAAGGGAAGGGAAGGTGCGGGAAGGGAAGGGAAGGGAAGGGAAGGGAATGGAAGGTTCCCGGAAGGGAAGAGAAGGCTCCGGGTAGGGAAGGGAAGGCAAGGGAAGGTCCGGGAAGGAAATGGAAGGGAAGGTGCGGGAAGGTGCGGGAAGGTGCGGAAAGGTGCGGGAAGGTGCGGGAAGGTGCGGGAAGGGAAGGGAAGTGAAGGGAAGGTGCGGGAAGTGAAGGTGCGGGAATGGAAGAGAAGGGAAGGTTCCGGGAAGGGAAGGGAAGGCAAGGGAAGGGAAGGGAAGGGAAGGGAAGGGAAGGGAAGGGAAGGGATGGGAAGGGAAGGGAAGGGATGGGAAGGGAAGGGAATGTTCCCGGAAGGGAAGGTTCCGGGAAGGTGCCGGGAAGGTTCCAGGAAGGGAAGGGAAGGGAAGGTTCCGGGAAGGGAAGGTTCCGGGAAGGGAAGGTACCGGGAAGGGAAGGGAAGGTTCCGGGAAGGTTCAGGGAAGGGAAGGGAAGGGAAGGGAATGTATCGGGAACGGAAGGTTCCGGGAAGGGAAGGTTCCGGAAAGGGAAGGGAAGGTTCCGGGAAGGTTCCGGGAAGGTTCCGGGAAGGTTCCAGGAAGGGAAGGCAAGGGAAGGTTCCGGGAAGGGAAGGTTCCGGGAAAGGAAGGGAAGGGAAGGTTCCGGGAACGGAAGTTTCCGGGTAGGGAAGGTTCCGGGAAGGGAAGGGAAGGTTCCCGGAAGGGAAGGGAAGGTTCCGGGAAGGGAAGGTTCCGGGAAGGGAAGGTTCCGGGAAGGTTCCTGGAAGGTTCCGGGAAGGGAAGGTTCCGGGAAGGGAAGGTTCCGGGAAGGTTCCGGGAAGGTTCCGGGAAGGGAAGGGAAGGGAAGGGAAGGGAAGAGAAAGGAAGGGAAGGGAAGGGAAGGTTCCGGGAAGGGAAGGGAAGAGAAGAGAAGGGAAGGGAAGGGAAGGGAAGGGAAGGGAAGGGAAGGGAAGGGAAGGGAAGGGAAGGGAAGGGAAAGGAAGGGAAGGGAAGGGAAGGGAAGGGAAGGGAAGGGAAGGGAAGGGAAGGGAAGGGAAGGGAAGGGAAGGGAAGGGATGGGAAGGGAAGGGAATGTTCCCGGAAGGGAAGGTTCCGGGAAGGTTCCGGGAAGGTTCCAGGAAGGGAAGGCAAGGGAAGGTTCCGGGAAGGGAATGTTCCGGGAAGGGAAGGTTCAGGGAAGATTCAGGGAAGGTTCAGGGAAGGTTCAGGGAAGGTTCAGGGAAGGTTCAGGGAAGGGAAGGGAAGGGAAGGGAAGGGAAGGGAAAGGAAGGGAAGGGAAGGGAAGGGAAGGTTCCGGGAAGGGAAGGGAAGGGAAGGGAAGAGAAGGGAAGGTTCCGGGAAGGGAAGGGAAGGGAAGGGAAGGGAAGGGAAGGGAAGGGAAGGGAAGGGAAGGTTCTGGGAAGAGAATGGAAGGGAAGGTTCCAGGAAGGGAAGGTTCCGGGAAGGGAAGGTTCCGGGAAGGTTCCGGGAAGGTTCCAGGAAGGGAAGGGAAGGGAAGGGAAGGGAAGGGAAAGGAAGGGAAGGGAAGGGAAGGGAAGGGAAGGGAAGGGAAGGGAAGGGAAGGGAAGGGATGGGAAGGGAAGGGAATGTTCCCGGAAGGGAAGGTTCCGGGAAGGTTCCGGGAAGGTTCCAGGAAGGGAAGGCAAGGGAAGGTTCCGGGAAGGGAATGTTCCGGGAAGGGAAGCTTCAGGGAAGATTCAGGGAAGGTTCAGGGAAGGTTCAGGGAAGGTTCAGGGAAGGGAAGGGAAGGGAAGGGAAGGGAAGGAAAGGGAAGGGAAGGGAAGGGAAGGTTCCGGGAAGGGAAGGGAAGGGAAGGGAAGGGAAGGGAAGGGAAGGTTCGGGGAAGGTTCCGGGAAGGGAAGGGAGGGGAAGGGAAGGGAAGGGAAGGGAAGGGAAGGTTCAGGGAAGAGAATGGAAGGGAAGGTTCCAGGAAGGGAAGGTTCCGGGAAGGGAAGGTTCCGGGAAGGTTCCGGGAAGGTTCCAGGAAGGGAAGGGAAGGGAAGGGAAGGGAAGGGAAGGGAAGGGAAGGGAAGGGAAGGGAAGGTTCCGTGAAAGGAAGGAAAGAGAAGGGAAGGTTCCGGGAAGGTTCCGGGAAGGTTCCAGGAAGGGAACGCAAGGGAAGGTTCCGGGAAGGGAATGTTCCGGGAAGGGAAGGGAAGGGAAGGGAAGGGAAGGTTCCCGGGAAGGGAAGGTTCCGGGAAGGGAAGGATCCGGGAAGGGAAGGGTAGGTTCCCGGAAGGGAAGGGACGGGAAGGGAAGGGAAGGGAAGGTTCCGGGAAGGGAAGGTTCTGGGAAGGGAAGGGAAGGTTCCGGGAAGGTTCAGGGAAGGGAAGGGAAGGGAAGGGAATGTATCGGGAAGGGAATGTTCCGGGAAGGGAAGGTTCCAGGAAGGGAAGGTACCGGGAAGGGAAGGGAAGGTTCCGGGAAGGTTCAGGGAAGGGAAGGGAAGGGAAGGGAATGTATCGGGAACGGAAGGTTCCGGGAAGGGAAGGTTCCGGAAAGGGAAGGGAAGGTTCCGGGAAGGTTCCGGGAAGGTTCCGGGAAGGTTCCAGGAAGGGAAGGCAAGGGAAGGTTCCGGGAAGGTTCCGGGAAGGGAAGGGAAGGGAAGGGAAGAGAAAGGAAGGGAAGGGAAGGGAAGGGAAGGGAAGGGAAGGGAAGGGAAGGGAAGGGAAGGGAAAGGAAGGGAAGGGAAGGGAAGGGAAGGGAAGGGAAGGGAAGGGAAGGGAAGGTTCTGGGAAGGTTCCGGGAAGGGAAGGGAAGGGAAGGGAAGGGAAGAGAAAGGAAGGGAAGGGAAGGGAAGGTTCCGGGAAGGGAAGGGAAGAGAAGAGAAGGGAAGGGAAGGGAAGGGAAGGGAAGGGAAGAGAAGGGAAGGGAAGGGAAGGGAAGGGAAGGGAAGGGAAGGGAAGGTTCCAGGATGGGAAGGGAAGGGAAAGGAAGGGAAGGGAAGGGAAGGGAAGGGAAGGGAAGGGAAGGGAAGGGACAGGAAGGTTCCGGGAAAGGGAAGGGAAGGGAAGGGAAGGGAAGGGAAGGGAAGGGAAGGGAAGGGAAGGGAAGGGAAGGGAAAGGAAGGGAAGGGAAGGGAAGGTTCTGGGTAGGTTCCAGGAAGGGAAGGCAAGGGAAGGTTCCGGGAAGGGAAGGTTCCGGGAAGGGAAGGGAAGGTTCCGGGAAGGGAAGGGACGGGAAGGGAAGGGAAGGGAAGGGAAGGGAAGGGAAGGGAAGGGAAGGGAAGGGAAGGGAATGTTCCCGGAAGGGAAGGTTCCGGGAAGGTTCAGGGAAGGGAAGGGAAGGGAAGGGAATGTATCGGGAAGGGAATGTTCCGGGAAGGGAAGGTTCCAGGAAGGGAAGGTACCGGGAAGGGAAGGGAAGGTTCCGGGAAGGTTCAGGGAAGGGAAGGGAAGGGAAGGGAATGTATCGGGAACGGAAGGTTCCGGGAAGGGAAGGTTCCGGAAAGGGAAGGGAAGGTTCCGGGAAGGTTCCGGGAAGGTTCCGGGAAGGTTCCAGGAAGGGAAGGCAAGGGAAGGTTCCGGGAAGGTTCCGGGAAGGGAAGGGAAGGGAAGGGAAGAGAAAGGAAGGGAAGGGAAGGGAAGGGAAGGGAAGGGAAGGGAAGGGAAGGGAAGGGAAGGGAAGGGAAAGGAAGGGAAGGGAAGGGAAGGGAAGGGAAGGGAAGGGAAGGGAAGGTTCTGGGAAGGTTCCGGGAAGGGAAGGGAAGGGAAGGGAAGGGAAGAGAAAGGAAGGGAAGGGAAGGGAAGGTTCCGGGAAGGGAAGGGAAGAGAAGAGAAGGGAAGGGAAGGGAAGGGAAGGGAAGGGAAGGGAAGAGAAGGGAAGGGAAGGGAAGGGAAGGGAAGGGAAGGGAAGGGAAGGGAAGGGAAGGTTCCAGGAAGGGAAGGAAAGGGAAAGGAAGGGAAGGGAAGGGAAGGGAAGGGAAGGGAAGGGACAAGAAGGTTCCGGGAAGGGAAGGGAAGGGAAGGGAAGGGAAGGGAAGGGAAGGGAAGGGAAGGGAAGGTAAGGGAAGGGAAGGGAAGGTTCTGGGTAGGTTTCAGGAAGGGAAGGCAAGGGAAGGTTCCGGGAAGGGAAGGTTCCGGGAAGGGAAGGGAAGGTTCCGGGAAGGGAAGGGACGGGAAGGGAAGGGAAGGGAAGGGAAGGGAAGGGAATGTTCCCGGAAGGGAAGGTTCCGGGAAGGTTCAGGGAAGGTTCCAGGAAGGGAAGGCAAGGGAAGGTTCCGGGAAGGGAATGTTCCGGGAAGGGAAGGGAAGGGAAGGGAAGGGAAGGGAAGGGAAAAGAAGGTTTCAGGGAAGGGAAGGGAAGGGAAGGGAAGGGAAGGGAAGGTGCGGGAAGGGAAGGGAAGGTGCGGGAAGGGAAGGGAAGGGAAGGGAAGGGAAGGGAATGGAAGGTTCCCGGAAGGGAAGAGAAGGCTCCGGGTAGGGAAGGGAAGGCAAGGGAAGGTCCGGGAAGGAAATGGAAGGGAAGGTGCGGGAAGGTGCGGGAAGGTGCGGAAAGGTGCGGGAAGGTGCGGGAAGGTGCGGGAAGGGAAGGGAAGTGAAGGGAAGGTGCGGGAAGTGAAGGTGCGGGAATGGAAGAGAAGGGAAGGTTCCGGGAAGGGAAGGGAAGGCAAGGGAAGGGAAGGGAAGGGAAGGGAAGGGAAGGGAAGGGAAGGGAAGGGAAGGGATGGGAAGGGAAGGGAAGGGATGGGAAGGGAAGGGAATGTTCCCGGAAGGGAAGGTTCCGGGAAGGTGCCGGGAAGGTTCCAGGAAGGGAAGGGAAGGGAAGGTTCCGGGAAGGGAAGGTTCCGGGAAGGGAAGGTACCGGGAAGGGAAGGGAAGGTTCCGGGAAGGTTCAGGGAAGGGAAGGGAAGGGAAGGGAATGTATCGGGAACGGAAGGTTCCGGGAAGGGAAGGATCCGGAAAGGGAAGGGAAGGTTCCGGGAAGGTTCCGGGAAGGTTCCGGGAAGGTTCCAGGAAGGGAAGGCAAGGGAAGGTTCCGGGAAGGGAAGGTTCCGGGAAATGAAGGGAAGGGAAGGTTCCGGGAACGGAAGTTTCCGGGTAGGGAAGGTTCCGGGAAGGGAAGGGAAGGTTCCCGGAAGGGAAGGGAAGGTTCCGGGAAGGGAAGGTTCCGGGAAGGTTCCGGGAAGGTTCCGGGAAGGGAAGGTTCCGGGAAGGGAAGGTTCCGGGAAGGTTCCGGGAAGGTTCCGGGAAGGGAAGGGAAGGGAAGGGAAGGGAAGAGAACGGAAGGGAAGGGAAGGGAAGGTTCCGGGAAGGGAAGGGAAGAGAAGAGAAGGGAAGGGAAGGGAAGGGAAGGGAAGGGAAGGGAAGGGAAGGGAAGGGAAGGGAAGGGAAGGGAAGGGATGGGAAGGGAAGGGAATGTTCCCGGAAGGGAAGGTTCCGGGAAGGTTCCGGGAAGGTTCCAGGAAGGGAAGGCAAGGGAAGGTTCCGGGAAGGGAATGTTCCGGGAAGGGAAGGTTCAGGGAAGATTCAGGGAAGGTTCAGGGAAGGTTCAGGGAAGGTTCAAGGAAGGTTCAGGGAAGGGAAGGGAAGGGAAGGGAAGGGAAGGGAAAGGAAGGGAAGGGAAGGGAAGGGAAGGTTCCGGGAAGGGAAGGGAAGGGAAGGGAAGGGAAGAGAAGGGAAGGTTCCGGGAAGGGAAGTGAAGGGAAGGGAAGGGAAGGGAAGGGAAGGGAAGGGAAGGGAAGGGAAGGTTCTGGGAAGAGAATGGAAGGGAAGGTTCCAGGAAGGGAAGGTTCCGGGAAGGGAAGGTTCCGGGAAGGTTCCGGGAAGGTTCCAGGAAGGGAAGGGAAGGGAAGGGAAGGGAAGGGAAAGGAAGGGAAGGGAAGGGAAGGGAAGGGAAGGGAAGGGAAGGGAAGGGAAGGGAAGGGAAGGGAAGGGAAGGGATGGGAAGGGAAGGGAATGTTCCCGGAAGGGAAGGTTCCGGGAAGGTTCCGGGAAGGTTCCAGGAAGGGAAGGCAAGGGAAGGTTCCGGGAAGGGAATGTTCCGGGAAGGGAAGCTTCAGGGAAGATTCAGGGAAGGTTCAGGGAAGGTTCAGGGAAGGTTCAGGGAAGGGAAGGGAAGGGAAGGGAAGGGAAGGAAAGGGAAGGGAAGGGAAGGGAAGGTTCGGGGAAGGTTCCGGGAAGGGAAGGGAGGGGAAGGGAAGGGAAGGGAAGGGAAGGGAAGGTTCAGGGAAGAGAATGGAAGGGAAGGTTCCAGGAAGGGAAGGTTCCGGGAAGGGAAGGTTCCGGGAAGGTTCCGGGAAGGTTCCAGGAAGGGAAGGGAAGGGAAGGGAAGGGAAGGGAAGGGAAGGGAAGGGAAGGGAAGGGAAGGGAAGGTTCCGTGAAAGGAAGGAAAGAGAAGGGAAGGTTCCGGGAAGGTTCCGGGAAGGTTCCAGGAAGGGAACGCAAGGGAAGGTTCCGGGAAGGGAATGTTCCGGGAAGGGAAGGGAAGGGAAGGGAAGGGAAGGGAAGGTTCCCGGGAAGGGAAGGTTCCGGGAAGGGAAGGATCCGGGAAGGGAAGGGTAGGTTCCCGGAAGGGAAGGGACGGGAAGGGAAGGGAAGGGAAGGTTCCGGGAAGGGAAGGTTCTGGGAAGGGAAGGGAAGGTTCCGGGAAGGTTCAGGGAAGGGAAGGGAAGGGAAGGGAATGTATCGGGAAGGGAAGGTTCCGGGAAGGGAAGGTTCCAGGAAGGGAAGGTACCGGGAAGGGAAGGGAAGGTTCCGGGAAGGTTCAGGGAAGGGAAGGGAAGGGAAGGGAATGTATCGGGAACGGAAGGTTCCGGGAAGGGAAGGTTCCGGAAAGGGAAGGGAAGGTTCCGGGAAGGTTCCGGGAAGGTTCCGGGAAGGTTCCAGGAAGGGAAGGCAAGGGAAGGTTCCGGGAAGGTTCCGGGAAGGGAAGGGAAGGGAAGGGAAGAGAAAGGAAGGGAAGGGAAGGGAAGGGAAGGGAAGGGAAGGGAAGGGAAGGGAAGGGAAGGGAAGGGAAGGGAAGGGAAGGGAAGGGAAGGTTCCGGGAAGGTTCTGGGAAGGTTCCGGGAAGGGAAGGGAAGGGAAGGGAAGGGAAGGGAAGAGAAAGGAAGGGAAGGGAAGGGAAGGTTCCGGGAAGGGAAGGGAAGAGAAGAGAAGGGAAGGGAAGGGAAGGGAAGGGAAGGGAAGAGAAGGGAAGGGAAGGGAAGGGAAGGGAAGGGAAGGGAAGGGAAGGGAAGGGAAGGGAAGGTTCCAGGAAGGGAAGGGAAGGGAAAGGAAGGGAAGGGAAGGGAAGGGAAGGGAAGGGACGGGAAGGTTCCGGGAAGGGAAGGGAAGGGAAGGGAAGGGAAGGGAAGGGAAGGGAAGGGAAGGGAAAGGAAGGGAAGGGAAGGTTCCGGGAAGGGAAGGTTCCGGGAAGGGAAGGGAAGGGAAGGGAAGGGAAGGGAAGGGAAGGGAAGGGAAGGTTCTGGGTAGGTTCCAGGAAGGGAAGGCAAGGGAAGGTTCCGGGAAGGGAAGGTTCCGGGAAGGGAAGGGAAGGTTCCGGGAAGGGAAGGGACGGGAAGGGAAGGGAAGGGAAGGGAAGGGAAGGGAAGGGAATGTTCCCGGAAGGGAAGGTTCCGGGAAGGTTCAGGGAAGGTTCCAGGAAGGGAAGGCAAGGGAAGGTTCCGGGAAGGGAATGTTCCGGGAAGGGAAGGGAAGGGAAATTTTCGGAAAGGGAAGGTTCAGGGAAGGGAAGGGTCATTTCCCGGAACAGACGGGAAGGTGCGGGAAGGTGCGGGAAGGTGAGGGAAGGTGCGGGAAGGGAAGGGAAAGGAAGGGATGGGAAGGGAAGGGAAGGGAAGGGAAGGGAAGGTATCGGGAAGGGAAGGTTCAGGGAAGAGAATGGAAGGGAAGGTTCCAGGAAGGGAAGGTTCCGGGAAGGGAAGGTTCCGGGAAGGTTCTCGGAAGGGAAGGGAAGGGAAGGAAAGGGAAGGGAAGGGAAGGGAAGGGAAGGGAAGGGAAGGGAAGGTTCCGTGAAAGGAAGGGAAGGTTCCGGGAAGGTTCCCGGAAGGGAAGGGAAGGTTCCGGGAAGGGAAGGGAAGGGAAGGTTCCGGGAAGGGAAGGTTCCGGGAAGGGAAGGGAAGGGAAGGGAAGGGAAGGGAAGGGATGGGAAGGGAAGGGAAGGGAAGGGAAGGGAAGGGAAGGGAAGGGAAGGTTTCGGGAAGGGAAGGGAAGGGAAGGTCCCGGGAAGGTTCCGGGAAGGTTCCGGGATGGTTCCGGGAAGGGAAGGGAAGGGAAGGCAAGGGAAGGGAAGGAAAGGGAAAGGAACGGAAGGGAAGGGAAGGTTCCAGGAAGGGAAGGTTCCGGGAAGGTTCCGGGAAGGTTCCGGGAAGGGAAGGGAAGGGAAGGGAAGGGAAGGGAAGGTTCCGGGTAGGTTTCAGGAAGGGAAGGCAAGGGAAGGTTCCGGGAAGGGAAGGGAAGAGGAGGGAAGGGAAGGGAAGGGAAGGGAAGGTGCGGGAAGGGAAGGTGCGGGAAGGGAAGGGAAGGGAAGGGATGGGAAGGGAAGGGAACGTTCCCGGAAGGGAAGGTTCCGTGAAGGTTCAGGGAAGGTTCCAGGAAGGGAAGGCAAGGGAAGGTTCCGGGAAGGGAATGTTCCGGGAAGGGAAGGGAAGGGAAAGTTTCGGAAATGGAAGGTTCCGGGAAGGGAAGGGTCATTTCCCGGAAGGGAAGGGAAGGTGCGGGAAGGTGCGGGAAGGTGAGGGAAGGTGCGGGAAGGGAAGGGAAAGGAAGGAATGGGAAGGGAAGGTGTGGGAAGGGAAGGGAAGGGAAGGGAAGGGAAGGGAAGGGAAGGGAAGGTTTCGGGAAGGGAAGGTTCAGGGAAGAGAATGGAAGGGAAGGTTCCAGGAAGGGAAGGTTCCAGGAAGGGACGGTTTCGGGAAGGTTCCGGGAAGGTTCCGGGAAGGGAAGGGAAGGGAAGGGAAGGGAAGGTTCCGGGAAGGTTCCAGGAAGGGAAGGGAAGGGAAGGTTTCGGAAAGGGAAGGTTCCGGGAAGGGAAGGGTCATTTCCCGGAATGGAAGGGAAGGTGCGGGAAGGTGCGGGAAGGTGAGGGAATGTGCGGGAAGGGAAGGGAAAGGAAGGGATGGGAAGGGAAGGGAAGGGAAGGGAAGGGAAGGGAAGGGAAGGGAAGGGAAGGGAAGGGAAGGGAATGGGAAGGGAAGGGAAGGGAAGGGAAGGGAAGGGAAGGGAAGGGAAGGGAAGGGAAGGGAAGGGAAGGGAAGGGAAGGGAAGGGAAGGGAAGGGAAGGGAAGGGAAGGGAAAATGCGGGAAGGGAAGGGAAGGTGCGGGAAGGGAAGGGAAGGGAAGGGAATGGAAGGTTCCCGGAAGGGAAGAGAAGGCTCCGGGTAGGGAAGGGAAGGCAAGGGAAGGTCCGGGAAGGAAATGGAAGGGAAGGTGCGGGAAGGTGAAGGAAGGTGCGGAAAGGTGCGGGAAGGTGGGGGAAGGTGCGGGAAGGGAAGGGAAGTGAAGGGAAGGTGCGGGAAGTGAAGGTGCGGGAATGGAAGAGAAGGGAAGGGAAGGGAAGGGAAGGGAAGGGAAGGGAAGGGAAGGGAAGGGAAGGGAAGGGAAGGGAAGGGAAGGGATGGGAAGGGAAGGGAAGGGATGGGAAGGGAAGGGAAGGGAAGGGAAGGGAAGGGAAGGGAAGGGAAGGGAAGGGAAGGGAAGGGAAGGGAAGGGAAGGTTCCGGGAAGGTTCCGGGAAGGGAAGGGAAGGGAAGGGAAGGGAAGAGAAAGGAAGGGAAGGGAAGGGAAGGTTCCGGGAAGGGAAGGGAAGAGAAGAGAAGGGAAGGGAAGGGAAGGGAAGGGAAGGGAAGGGAAGAGAAGGGAAGGGAAGGGAAGGGAAGGGAAGGGAAGGGAAGGGAAGGGAAGGGAAGGGAAGGGAAGGGAAGGGAAGGGAAGGGAAGGGAAGGGAAGGGAAAGGAAGGGAAGGGAAGGTTCCGGGAAGGGAAGGTTCCGGGAAGGGAAGGGAAGGGAAGGGAAGGGAAGGGAAGGGAAGGGAAGGTTCTGGGTAGGTTCCAGGAAGGGAAGGCAAGGGAAGGTTCCGGGAAGGGAAGGTTCCGGGAAGGGAAGGGAAGGTTCCGGGAAGGGAAGGGACGGGAAGGGAAGGGAAGGGAAGGGAAGGGAAGGGAAGGGAAGGGAAGGGAATGTTCCCGGAAGGGAAGGTTCCGGGAAGGTTCAGGGAAGGTTCCAGGAAGGGAAGGCAAGGGAAGGTTCCGGGAAGGGAATGTTCCGGGAAGGGAAGGGAAGGGAAATTTTCGGAAAGGGAAGGTTCAGGGAAGGGAAGGGTCATTTCCCGGAAGGGACGGGAAGGTGCCGGAAGGTGCGGGAAGGTGAGGGAAGGTGCGGGAAGGGAAGGGAAAGGAAGGGATGGGAAGGGAAGGGAAGGGAAGGGAAGGGAAGGTATCGGGAAGGGAAGGTTCAGGGAAGAGAATGGAAGGGAAGGTTCCAGGAAGGGAAGGTTCCGGGAAGGGAAGGTTCCGGGAAGGTTCTCGGAAGGGAAGGGAAGGGAAGGGAAGGGAAGGAAAGGGAAGGGAAGGGAAGGGAAGGGAAGGGAAGGGAAGGGAAGGGAAGGGAAGGGAAGGGAAGGTTCCGTGAAAGGAAGGGAAGGTTCCGGGAAGGTTCCCGGAAGGGAAGGGAAGGTTCCGGGAAGGGAAGGGAAGGGAAGGTTCCGGGAAGGGAAGGTTCCGGGAAGGGAAGGGAAGGGAAGGGAAGGGAAGGGAAGGGAAGGGATGGGAAGGGAAGGGAAGGGAAGGGAAGGGAAGGGAAGGGAAGGGAAGGTTTCGGGAAGGGAAGGGAAGGGAAGGTCCCGGGAAGGTTC
The DNA here is from genome assembly GCF_028551555.1 of Melozone crissalis. Taxonomy (NCBI): domain Eukaryota; kingdom Metazoa; phylum Chordata; class Aves; order Passeriformes; family Passerellidae; genus Melozone; species Melozone crissalis. The sequence continues at coordinate 758,803 of NW_026535992.1, read as the reverse complement.
CGGGAAGGTTCCGGGATGGTTCCGGGAAGGGAAGGGAAGGGAAGGGAAGGGAAGGGAAGGGAAGGAAAGGGAAAGGAACGGAAGGGAAGGGAAGGTTCCAGGAAGGGAAGGTTCCGGGAAGGTTCCGGGAAGGTTCCGGGAAGGGAAGGGAAGGGAAGGGAAGGGAAGGGAAGGTTCCGGGTAGGTTTCAGGAAGGGAAGGCAAGGGAAGGTTCCGGGAAGGGAAGGGAAGAGGAGGGAAGGGAAGGGAAGGGAAGGGAAGGTGCGGGAAGGGAAGGTGCGGGAAGGGAAGGGAAGGGAAGGGATGGGAAGGGAAGGGAACGTTCCCGGAAGGGAAGGTTCCGTGAAGGTTCAGGGAAGGTTCCAGGAAGGGAAGGCAAGGGAAGGTTCCGGGAAGGGAATGTTCCGGGAAGGGAAGGGAAGGGAAAGTTTCGGAAATGGAAGGTTCCGGGAAGGGAAGGGTCATTTCCCGGAAGGGAAGGGAAGGTGCGGGAAGGTGCGGGAAGGTGAGGGAAGGTGCGGGAAGGGAAGGGAAAGGAAGGAATGGGAAGGGAAGGTGTGGGAAGGGAAGGGAAGGGAAGGGAAGGGAAGGGAAGGGAAGGGAAGGGAAGGTTTCGGGAAGGGAAGGTTCAGGGAAGAGAATGGAAGGGAAGGTTCCAGGAAGGGAAGGTTCCAGGAAGGGACGGTTTCGGGAAGGTTCCGGGAAGGTTCCGGGAAGGGAAGGGAAGGGAAGGTTCCGGGAAGGTTCCGGGAAGGTTCCAGGAAGGGAAGGGAAGGGAAGGTTTCGGAAAGGGAAGGTTCCGGGAAGGGAAGGGTCATTTCCCGGAATGGAAGGGAAGGTGCGGGAAGGTGCGGGAAGGTGAGGGAATGTGCGGGAAGGGAAGGGAAAGGAAGGGATGGGAAGGGAAGGGAAGGGAAGGGAAGGGAAGGGAAGGGAAGGGAAGGGAAGGGAAGGGAAGGGAATGGGAAGGGAAGGGAAGGGAAGGGAAGGGAAGGGAAGGGAAGGGAAGGGAAGGGAAGGGAAGGGAAGGGAAGGGAAGGGAAAGTGCGGGAAGGGAAGGGAAGGTGCGGGAAGGGAAGGGAAGGGAAGGGAATGGAAGGTTCCCGGAAGGGAAGAGAAGGCTCCGGGTAGGGAAGGGAAGGCAAGGGAAGGTCCGGGAAGGAAATGGAAGGGAAGGTGCGGGAAGGTGAAGGAAGGTGCGGAAAGGTGCGGGAAGGTGGGGGAAGGTGCGGGAAGGGAAGGGAAGTGAAGGGAAGGTGCGGGAAGTGAAGGTGCGGGAATGGAAGAGAAGGGAAGGGAAGGGAAGGGAAGGGAAGGGAAGGGAAGGGAAGGGAAGGGAAGGGAAGGGAAGGGATGGGAAGGGAAGGGAAGGGATGGGAAGGGAAGGGAATGTTCCCGGAAGGGAAGGTTCCGGGAAGGTTCTGGGAAGGTTCCAGGAAGGGAAGGGAAGGGAAGGTTCCGGAAAGGGAAGGTTCCGGGAAGGGAAGGTACCGGGAAGGGAAGGGAAGTTTCCGGGAAGGTTCAGGGAAGGGAAGGGAAGGGAAGGGAATGTATCGGGAACGGAAGGTTCCGGGAAGGGAAGGTTCCGGGAAGGTTCCGGGAAGGTTCCGGGAAGGTTCCAGGAAGGGAAGGCAAGGGAAGGTTCCGGGAAGGGAAGGTTCCGGGAAAGGAAGGGAAGGGAAGGTTCCGGGAACGGAAGTTTCCGGGTAGGGAAGGTTCCGGGAAGGGAAGGGAAGGTTCCCGGAAGGGAAGGGAAGGTTCCGGGAAGGGAAGGTTCCGGGAAGTTTCCGGGAAGGTTCCGGGAAGGGAAGGGAAGGGAAGGGAAGAGAAAGGAAGGGAAGGGAAGGGAAGGTTCCGGGAAGGGAAGGGAAGAGAAGAGAAGGGAAGGGAAGGGAAGGGAAGGGAAGGGAAGGGAAGGGAAGGGAAAGGAAGGGAAGGGAAGGGAATGGAAGGGAAGGGAAGGGAAGGGAAGGGAAGGGAAGGGAAGGGAAGGTTCCCGGAAGGGAAGGTTCCGGGAAGGTTCCGGGAAGGTTCCAGGAAGGGAAGGCAAGGGAAGGTTCCGGGAAGGGAAGGGAATGTTCCGGGAAGGGAAGGTTCAGGGAAGATTCAGGGAAGGTTCAGGGAATGTTCAGGGAAGGTTCAGGGAAGGGAAGGGAAGGGAAGGGAAGGGAAGGGAAGGGAAGGGAAGGGAAGGTTCCGGGAAGGGAAGGGAAGGGAAGGGAAGGGAAGAGAAGGGAAGGTTCCGGGAAGGGAAGGTTCCGGGAAGGGAAGGGAAGGGAAGGGAAGGGAAGGGAAGGGAAGGGAAGGTTCTGGGAAGAGAATGGAAGGGAAGGTTCCAGGAAGGGAAGGTTCCGGGAAGGGAAGGTTCCGGGAAGGTTCCAGGAAGGGAAGGGAAGGGAAGGGAAGGGAAGGGAAGGGAAGGGAAGGGAAGGGAAGGTTCCGTGAAAGGAAGGAAAGAGAAGGGAAGGTTCCGGGAAGGTTCCGGGAAGGTTCCAGGAAAGGAAAGCAAGGGAAGGTTCCGGGAAGGGAATGTTCCGGGAAGGGAAGGGAAGGGAAGGGAAGGGAAGGGAAGGTTCCCGGGAAGGGAAGGTTTCGGGAAGGGAAGGATCCGGGAAGGGAAGGGTAGGTTCCCGGAAGGAAAGGGACGGGAAGGGAAGGGAAGGGAAGGTCCCGGGAAGGGAAGGGAAGGGAAGGGAAGGTTCCGGGAAGGGAAGGTTCTGGGATGGGAAGGGAAGGTTCCGGGAAGGTTCAGGGAAGGGAAGGGAAGGGAAGGGAATGTATCGGGAAGGGAAGGTTCCGGGAAGGGAAGGTTCCAGGAAGGGAAGGTACCGGGAAGGGAAGGGAAGGTTCCGGGAAGGTTCAGGGAAGGGAAGCAAGGGAAGGGAATGTATCGGGAACGGAAGGTTCCGGGAAGGGAAGGTTCGGAAAGGGAAGGGAAGGTTCCGGGAAGGTTCCGGGAAGGGAAGGGAAGGGAAGGGAAGAGAAAGGAAGGGAAGGGAAGGGAAGGGATGGGAAGGGAAGGGAAGGGAAGGGAAGGGAAGGGAAGGGAAGAGGAGGGAAGGGAAGGGAAGGGAAGGGAAGGTGCGGGAAGGGAAGGTGCGGGAAGGGAAGGGAAGGGAAGGGATGGGAAGGGAAGGGAACGTTCCCGGAAGGGAAGGTTCCGTGAAGGTTCAGGGAAGGTTCCAGGAAGGGAAGGCAAGGGAAGGTTCCGGGAAGGGAATGTTCCGGGAAGGGAAGGGAAGGGAAAGTTTCGGAAATGGAAGGTTCCGGGAAGGGAAGGGTCATTTCCCGGAAGGGAAGGGAAGGTGCGGGAAGGTGCGGGAAGGTGAGGGAAGGTGCGGGAAGGGAAGGGAAAGGAAGGAATGGGAAGGGAAGGGAAGGGAAGGGAAGGGAAGGGAAGGGAAGGGAAGGGAAGGGAAGGGAAGGGAAGGGAAGGGAAGGGAAGGTTTCGGGAAGGGAAGGTTCAGGGAAGAGAATGGAAGGGAAGGTTCCAGGAAGGGAAGGTTCCAGGAAGGGACGGTTTCGGGAAGGTTCCGGGAAGGTTCCGGGAAGGGAAGGGAAGGGAAGGGAAGGGAAGGTTCCGGGAAGGTTCCAGGAAGGGAAGGGAAGGGAAGGTTTCGGAAAGGGAAGGTTCCGGGAAGGGAAGGGTCATTTCCCGGAAGGGAAGGGAAGGTGCGGGAAGGTGCGGGAAGGTGAGGGAAGGTGCGGGAAGGGAAGGGAAAGGAAGGGATGGGAAGGGAAGGGAAGGGAAGGGAAGGGAAGGGAAGGGAAGGGAAGGGAAGGGAAGGGAAGGGAAGGGAAGGGAAGGGAATGGGAAGGGAAGGGAAGGGAAGGGAAGGGAAGGGAAGGGAAGGGAAGGGAAGGGAAGGGAAGGGAAGGGAAGGGAAGGGAAGGTGCGGGAAGGGAAGGGAAGGTGCGGGAAGGGAAGGGAAGGTGCGGGAAGGGAAGGGAAGGGAAGGGAATGGAAGGTTCCCGGAAGGGAAGAGAAGGCTCCGGGTAGGGAAGGGAAGGCAAGGGAAGGTCCGGGAAGGAAATGGAAGGGAAGGTGCGGAAAGGTGCGGGAAGGTGGGGGAAGGTGCGGGAAGGGAAGGGAAGTGAAGGGAAGGGAAGGGAAGGGAAGGGAAGGGAAGGGATGGGAAGGGAAGGGAAGGGATGGGAAGGGAAGGGAATGTTCCCGGAAGGGAAGGTTCCGGGAAGGTTCTGGGAAGGTTCCAGGAAGGGAAGGGAAGGGAAGGTTCCGGAAAGGGAAGGTTCCGGGAAGGGAAGGTACCGGGAAGGGAAGGGAAGTTTCCGGGAAGGTTCAGGGAAGGGAAGGGAAGGGAAGGGAATGTATCGGGAACGGAAGGTTCCGGGAAGGGAAGGTTCCGGAAAGGGAAGGGAAGGTTCCGGGAAGGTTCCGGGAAGGTTCCGGGAAGGTTCCAGGAAGGGAAGGCAAGGGAAGGTTCCGGGAAGGGAAGGTTCCGGGAAAGGAAGGGAAGGGAAGGTTCCGGGAACGGAAGTTTCCGGGTAGGGAAGGTTCCGGGAAGGGAAGGGAAGGTTCCCGGAAGGGAAGGGAAGGTTCCGGGAAGGGAAGGTTCCGGGAAGGTTCCGGGAAGGTTCCGGGAAGGTTCCGGGAAGGGAAGGGAAGAGAAAGGAAGGGAAGGGAAGGGAAGGGAAGGGAAGAGTAGAGAAGGGAAGGGAAGGGAAGGGAAGGGAAGGGAAGGGAAGGGAAGGGAAGGGAAGGGAAGGGAAGGGAAGGGAAGGGAAGGTGCGGGAAGGGAAGGGAAAGGAAGGGAAGGGAAGGGAAGGGAAGGGAAGGGAAGGGAAGGGAAGGGAAGGGAAGGGATGGGAAGGGAAGGGAATTTTCCCGGAAGGGAAGGTTCCGGGAAGGTTCCGGGAAGGTTCCAGGAAGGGAAGGCAAGGGAAGGTTCCGGGAAGGGTATGTTCCGGGAAGGGAAGGTTCAGGGAAGATTCAGGGAAGGTTCAGGGAAGGTTCAGGGAAGGGAAGGGAAGGGAAGGGAAGGGAAGGGAAGGGAAGGGAAGGGAAGGGAAGGGAAGGGAAGGGAAGAGAAGGGAATGTTCCGGGAAGGGATGGTTCCGGGAAGGGAAGGGAAGGGAAGGGAAGGGAAGGGAAGGGAAGGGAAGGTTCTGGGAAGAGAATGGAAGGGAAGGTTCCAGGAAGGGAAGGTTCCGGGAAGGGAAGGTTCCGGGAAGGTTCCAGGAAGGGAAGGGAAGGGAAGGGAAGGTAAGGGAAGGGAAGGGAAGGGAAGGGAAGGGAAGGGAAGGGAAGGGAAGGTTCCGTGAAAGGAAGGTAAGAGAAGGGAAGGTTCCGGGAAGGTTCCGGGAAGGTTCCAGGAAAGGAAGGCAAGGGAAGGTTCCGGGAAGGGAATGTTCCGGGAAGGGAAGGGAAGGGAAGGCAAGGGAAGGTTCCGGGAAGGGAAGGTTCCCGGGAAGGGAAGGTTTCGGGAAGGGAAGGATCCGGGAAGGGAAGGGTAGGTTCCCGGAATGAAAGGGACGGGAAGGGAAGGGAAGGGAAGGTCCCGGGAAGGGAAGGGAAGGGAAGGGAAGGTTCCGGGAAGGGAAGGTTCTGGGAAGGGAAGGGAAGGTTCCGGGAAGGTTCAGGGAAGGGAAGGGAAGGGAAGGGAATGTATCGGGAAGGGAAGGTTCCGGGAAGGGAAGGTTCCCGGAAGGGAAGGTACCGGGAAGGGAAGGGAAGGTTCCGGGAAGGTTCAGGGAAGGGAAGGGAAGGGAAGGGAATGTATCGGGAACGGAAGGTTCCGGGAAGGGAAGGTTCCGGAAAGGGAAGGGAAGGTTCCGGGAAGGTTCCGGGAAGGTTCCGGGAAGGTTCCGGGAAGGGAAGGCAAGGGAAGGTTCCGGGAAGGTTCCGGGAAGGGAAGGGAAGGGAAGGGAAGAGAAAGGAAGGGAAGGGAAGGGAAGGGAAGGGAAGGGAAGGGAAGGGAAGGGAAGGGAAGGGAAGGGAAGGGAAGGGAAGGGAAGGGAAGGGAAGGGAAGGGAAGGGAAGGGAAGGGAAGGGAAGGGAAAGGAAGGGAAGGGAAGGGAAGGGAAGCGACGGGAAGGTTCCGGGAAGGGAAGGGAAGGGAAGGGAAGGGAAGGGAAGGGAAGGGAAGGGAAAGGAAGGGAAGGGAAGGTTCCGGGAAGGGAAGGTTCCGGGAAGGTTCCGGGAAGGGAAGGTAAGGGAAGGGAAGGGAAGGTTCCGGGTAGGTTCCAGGAAGGGAAGGCAAGGGAAGGTTCCGGGAAGGGAAGGGAAGGTTCCGGGAAGGGGAGGGAAGGGAAGGGAGGGGAAGGGAAGGGAAGGGAAGGGAAGGGAAGGGAAGGGAAGGGAAGGGAAGGGAAAGGAAGGGAAGGGAAGGATCCGGGAAGGGAAGGGACGGGAAGGGAAGGGAAGGGAAGGGAAGGGAAGGGAAGGGAAGCGAAAGGAAGGGAAGGATCCGGGAAGGGAAGGGACGGGAAGGGAAGGGAAGGGAAGGGAAGGGAAGGGAAGGGAAGGGAAGTCCCCGGGGAACATTCCGGGAAGGTGCGGGACATTGCGGAAAGGTGCGGGAAGGGAAGAGAAGGGAAGGGAAGGGAAGGGAAGGATCCGGGAAGGGAATGGAAGGTTCCTGGAAGGGACGGGAAGGGAAGGGAAGGGAAGGGAAGGGAAGGGAAGGGAAGGGAAGGGAAGGGAAGAGAAAGGAAGGGAAGGGAAGGGAAGGTTCCGGGAAGGGAAGGGAAGAGAAGAGAAGGGAAGGGAAGGGAAGGCAAGGTTCCGGGAAGGGAAGGGAAGGGAAGGGAAGGGAAGGGAAGGGAAGGGAAAGGAAGGGAAGGGAAGGGAAGGGAAGGGAAGGGAAGGGAAGGGAAGGGAAGGGAAGGGAAGGGAAGGGAAGGGATGGGAAGGGAAGGGAATGTTCCCGGAAGGGAAGGTTCCGGGAAGGTTCCGGGAAGGTTCCAGGAAGGGAAGGTAAGGGAAGGTTCCGGGAAGGGAATGTTCCGGGAAGGGAAGGTTCAGGGAAGATTCAGGGAAGGTTCAGGGAATGTTCAGGGAAGGTTCAGGGAAGGTTCAGGGCAGGGAAGGGAAGGGAAGGGAAAGGAAGGGAAGGGAAGGGAAGGGAAGGGAAGGGAAGGGAAGGGAAGGTTCCGGGAAGGGAAGGGAAGGGAAGGGAAGAGAAGGGATGGTTCCGGGAAGGGAAGGTTCCGGGAAGGGAAGGGAAGGGAAGGGAAGGGAAGGGAAGGGAAGGGAAGGTTCTGGGAAGAGAATGGAAGGGAAGGTTCCAGGAAGGGAAGGTTCCGGGAAGGGAAGGTTCCGGGAAGGTTCCAGGAAGGGAAGTGAAGGGAAGGGAAGGGAAGGGAAGGGAAGGGAAGGGAAAGGAAGGGAAGGGAAGGGAAGGGAAGGGAAGGGAAGGTTCCGTGAAAGGAAGGAAAGAGAAGGGAAGGTTCCGGGAAGGTTCCGGGAAGGTTCCAGGAAAGGAAGGCAAGGGAAGGTTCCGGGAAGGGAATGTTCCGGGGAGGGAAGGGAAGGGAAGGGAAGGGAAGGGAAGGGAAGGGAAGGTTCCCGGGAAGGGAAGGTTTCGGGAAGGGAAGGATCCGGGAAGGGAAGGGTAGGTTCCCGGAAGGAAAGGGACGGGAAGGGAAGGGAAGGGAAGGTCCCGGGAAGGGAAGGGAAGGGAAGGGAAGGTTCCGGGAAGGGAAGGTTCTGGGAAGGGAAGGGAAGGTTCCGGGAAGGTTCAGGGAAGGGAAGGGAAGGGAAGGGAATGTATCGGGAAGGGAAGGTTCCTGGAAGGGAAGGTTCCAGGAAGGGAAGGTACCGGGAAGGGAAGGGAAGGTTCCGGGAAGGTTCAGGGAAGGGAAGGGAAGGGAAGGGAATGTATCGGGAACGGAAGGTTCCGGGAAGGGAAGGTTCCGGAAAGGGAAGGGAAGGTTCCGGGAAGGTTCCGGGAAGGTTCCGGGAAGGTTCCAGGAAGGGAAGGCAAGGGAAGGTTCCGGGAAGGGAAGGTTCCGGGAAAGGAAGGGAAGGGAAGGTTCCGGGAACGGAAGTTTCCGGGTAGGGAAGGTTCCGGGAAGGGAAGGGAAGGTTCCCGGAAGGGAAGGGAAGGTTCCGGGAAGGGAAGGTTCCGGGAAGTTTCCGGGAAGGTTCCGGGAAGGGAAGGGAAGGGAAGGGAAGAGAAATGAAGGGAAGGGAAGGGAAGGTTCCGGGAAGGGAAGGGAAGAGAAGAGAAGGGAAGGGAAGGGAAGGGAAGGGAAGGGAAGGGAAGGGAAGGGAAGGGAAGGGAAGGGAAGGGAATGTTCCCGGAAGGGAAGGTTCCGGGAAGGTTCCGGGAAGGTTCCAGGAAGGGAAGGCAAGGGAAGGTTCCGGGAAGGGAATGTTCCGGGAAGGGAAGGTTCAGGGAAGATTCAGGGAAGGTTCAGGGAATGTTCAGGGAAGGTTCAGGGAAGGTTCAGGGAAGGTTCCAGGAAGGGAACGCAAGGGAAGGTTCCGGGAAGGGAATGTTCCGGGAAGGGAAGGGAAGGGAAGGGAAGGGAAGGTTCCCGGGAAGGGAAGGTTCCGGGAAGGGAAGGATCCGGGAAGGGAAGGGAAGGTTCCGGGAAGGGAAGGTTCCGGGAAGGGAAGGTTCCGGGAAGGTTCCGGGAAGGTTCCGGGAAGGGAAGGTTCCGGGAAGGGAAGGTTCCGGGAAGGTTCCGGGAAGGTTCCGGGAAGGGAAGGGAAGGTAAGGGAAGGGAAGAGAAAGGAAGGGAAGGGAAGGGAAGGTTCCGGGAAGGGAAGGGAAGGGAAGAGAAGAGAAGGGAAGGGAAGGGAAGGGAAGGGAAGGGAAGGGAAAGGAAGGGAAGGGAAGGGAAGGGAAGGGAAGGGAAGGGAAGGGAAGGGAAGGGAAGGGATGGGAAGGGAAGGGAATGTTCCCGGAAGGGAAGGTTCCGGGAAGGTTCCGGGAAGGTTCCAGGAAGGGAAGGCAAGGGAAGGTTCCGGGAAGGGAATGTTCCGGGAAGGGAAGGTTCAGGGAAGATTCAGGGAAGGTTCAGGGAAGGTTCAGGGAAGGTTCAGGGAAGGTTCAGGGAAGGGAAGGGAAGGGAAGGGAAGGGAAGGGAAAGGAAGGGAAGGGAAGGGAAGGGAAGGTTCCGGGAAGGGAAGGGAAGGGAAGGGAAGAGAAGGGAAGGTTCCGGGAAGGGAAGGTTCCGGGAAGGGAAGGGAAGGGAAGGGAAGGGAAGGGAAGGGAAGGGAAGGGAAGGGAAGGTTCGGGGAAGGTTCCGGGAAGGGAAGGGAGGGGAAGGGAAGGGAAGGGAAGGGAAGGGAAGGTTCAGGGAAGAGAATGGAAGGGAAGGTTCCAGGAAGGGAAGGTTCCGGGAAGGGAAGGTTCCGGGAAGGTTCCGGGAAGGTTCCAGGAAGGGAAGGGAAGGGAAGGGAAGGGAAGGGAAGGGAAGGGAAGGGAAGGTTCCGTGAAAGGAAGGAAAGAGAAGGGAAGGTTCCGGGAAGGTTCCGGGAAGGTTCCAGGAAGGGAACGCAAGGGAAGGTTCCGGGAAGGGAATGTTCCGGGAAGGGAAGGGAAGGGAAGGGAAGGGAAGGTTCCCGGGAAGGGAAGGTTCCGGGAAGGGAAGGATCCGGGAAGGGAAGGGTAGGTTCCCGGAAGGGAAGGGACGGGAAGGGAAGGGAAGGGAAGGTTCCGGGAAGGGAAGGTTCTGGGAAGGGAAGGGAAGGTTCCGGGAAGTTTTAGGGAAGGGAAGGGAAGGGAAGGGAATGTATCGGGAAGGGAAGGTTCCGGGAAGGGAAGGTTCCAGGAAGGGAAGGTACCGGGAAGGGAAGGGAAGGTTCCGGGAAGGTTCAGGGAAGGGAAGGGAAGGGAAGGGAATGTATCGGGAACGGAAGGTTCCGGGAAGGGAAGGTTCCGGAAAGGGAAGGGAAGGTTCCGGGAAGGTTCCGGGAAGGTTCCGGGAAGGTTCCAGGAAGGGAAGGCAAGGGAAGGTTCCGGGAAGGGAAGGTTCCGGGAAAGGAAGGGAAGGGAAGGTTCCGGGAACGGAAGTTTCCGGGTAGGGAAGGTTCCGGGAAGGGAAGGGAAGGTTCCCGGAAGGGAAGGGAAGGTTCCGGGAAGGGAAGGTTCCGGGAAGTTTCCGGGAAGGTTCCGGGAAGGGAAGGGAAGGGAAGGGAAGAGAAAGGAAGGGAAGGGAAGGGAAGGTTCCGGGAAGGGAATGGAAGAGAAGAGAAGGGAAGGGAAGGGAAGGGAAGGGAAGGGAAGGGAAGGGAAGGGAAGGGAAGGGAAGGGAAAGGAAGGGAAGGGAAGGGAAGGGAAGGGAAGGGAAGGGAAGGGAAGGGAAGGGAAGGGAAGGGAAGGGAATGTTCCCGGAAGGGAAGGTTCCGGGAAGGTTCCGGGAAGGTTCCAGGAAGGGAAGGCAAGGGAAGGTTCCGGGAAGGGAATGTTCCGGGAAGGGAAGGTTCAGGGAAGATTCAGGGAAGGTTCAGGGAATGTTCAGGGAAGGGAAGGGAAGGGAAGGGAAGGGAAGGGAAGGGAAGGGAAGGGAAGGGAAGGGAAGGGAAGGGAAGGGAAGGGAAGGGAAGAGAAGGGAAGGTTCCGGGAAGGGAAGGTTCCGGGAAGGGAAGGGAAGGGAAGGGAAGGGAAGGGAAGGGAAGGGAAGGGAAGGTTCTGGGAAGAGAATGGAAGGGAAGGTTCCAGGAAGGGAAGGTTCCGGGAAGGGAAGGTTCCGGGAAGGTTCCAGGAAGGGAAGGGAAGGGAAGGGAAGGGAAGGGAAGGGAAGGGAAGGGAAGGGAAGGGAAGGGAAGGTTCCGTGAAAGGAAGGAAAGAGAAGGGAAGGTTCCGGGAAGGTTCCGGGAAGGTTCCAGGAAAGGAAGGCAAGGGAAGGTTCCGGGAAGGGAATGTTCCGGGAAGGGAAGGGAAGGGAAGGGAAGGGAAGGGAAGGGAAGGTTCCCGGGAAGGGAAGGTTTCGGGAAGGGAAGGATCCGGGAAGGGAAGGGTAGGTTCCCGGAAGGAAAGGGACGGGAAGGGAAGGGAAGGGAAGGTCCCGGGAAGGGAAGGGAAGGGAAGGGAAGTTTCCGGGAAGGGAAGGTTCTGGGAAGGGAAGGGAAGGTTCCGGGAAGGTTCAGGGAAGGGAAGGGAAGGGAAGGGAATGTATCGGGAAGGGAAGGTTCCGGGAAGGGAAGGTTCCAGGAAGGGAAGGTACCGGGAAGGGAAGGGAAGGTTCCGGGAAGGTTCAGGGAAGGGAAGCAAGGGAAGGGAATGTATCGGGAACGGAAGGTTCCGGGAAGGGAAGGTTCGGAAAGGGAAGGGAAGGTTCCGGGAAGGTTCCGGGAAGGTTCCAGGAAGGGAAGGCAAGGGAAGGTTCCGGGAAGGTTCCGGGAAGGGAAGGGAAGGGAAGGGAAGAGAAAGGAAGGGAAGGGAAGGGAAGGGAAGGGAAGGGAAGGGAAGGGAAGGGAAGGGAAGGGAAGGGAAGGGAAGGGAAGGGAAGAGGACGGAAGGGAAGGGAAGGGAAGGGAAGGTGCGGGAAGGGAAGGTGCGGGAAGGGAAGGGAAGGGAAGGGATGGGAAAGGAAGGGAACGTTCCCGGAAGGGAAGGTTCCGTGAAGGTTCAGGGAAGGTTCCGGGAAGGGAATGTTCCGGGAAGGGAAGGGAAGGGAAAGTTTCGGAAATGGAAGGTTCCGGGAAGGGAAGGGTCATTTCCCGGAAGGGAAGGGAAGGTGCGGGAAGGTGCGGGAAGGTGAGGGAAGGTGCGGGAAGGGAAGGGAAAGGAAGGAATGGGAAGGGAAGGGAAGGGAAGGGAAGGGAAGGGAAGGGAAGGGAAGGGAAGGGAAGGGAAGGGAAGGGAAGGGAAGGGAAGGGAAGGGAAGGGAAGGGAAGGTTTCGGGAAGGGAAGGTTCAGGGAAGAGAATGGAAGGGAAGGTTCCAGGAAGGGAAGGTTCCAGGAAGGGACGGTTTCGGGAAGGTTCCGGGAAGGTTCCGGGAAGGGAAGGGAAGGGAAGGGAAGGGAAGGTTCCGGGAAGGTTCCAGGAAGGGAAGGGAAGGGAAGGTTTCGGAAAGGGAAGGTTCCGGGAAGGGAAGGGTCATTTCCCGGAATGGAAGGGAAGGTGCGGGAAGGTGCGGGAAGGTGAGGGAATGTGCGGGAAGGGAAGGGAAAGGAAGGGATGGGAAGGGAAGGGAAGGGAAGGGAAGGGAAGGGAAGGGAAGGGAAGGGAAGGGAAGGGAAGGGAATGGGAAGGGAAGGGAAGGGAAGGGAAGGGAAGGGAAGGGAAGGGAAGGGAAGGGAAGGGAAGGGAAGGGAAGGGAAGGGAAGGGAAAGTGCGGGAAGGGAAGGGAAGGTGCGGGAAGGGAAGGGAAGGGAAGGGAATGGAAGGTTCCCGGAAGGGAAAAGAAGGCTCCGGGTAGGGAAGGGAAGGCAAGGGAAGGTCCGGGAAGGAAATGGAAGGGAAGGTGCGGGAAGGTGAAGGAAGGTGCGGAAAGGTGCGGGAAGGTGGGGGAAGGTGCGGGAAGGGAAGGGAAGTGAAGGGAAGGTGCGGGAAGTGAAGGTGCGGGAATGGAAGAGAAGGGAAGGGAAGGGAAGGGAAGGGAAGGGAAGGGAAGGGAAGGGAAGGGAAGGGAAGGGAATGGGAAGGGAAGGGAAGGGAAGGGAAGGGAAGGGAAGGGAAGGGAAGGGAAGGGAAGGGAAGGGAAGGGAAGGTGCGGGAAGGGAAGGGAAGGTGCGGGAAGGGAAGGGAAGGGAAGGGAATGGAAGGTTCCCGGAAGGGAAGAGAAGGCTCCGGGTAGGGAAGGGAAGGCAAGGGAAGGTCCGGGAAGGAAATGGAAGGGAAGGTGCGGAAAGGTGCGGGAAGGTGGGGGAAGGTGCGGGAAGGGAAGGGAAGTGAAGGGAAGGTGCGGGAAGTGAAGGCGCGGGAATGGAAGAGAAGGGAAGGGAAGGGAAGGGAAGGGAAGGGAAGGGAAGGGAAGGGAAGGGAAGGGAAGGGAAGGGATGGGAAGGGAAGGGAAGGGATGGGAAGGGAAGGGAATGTTCCCGGAAGGGAAGGTTCCGGGAAGGTTCTGGGAAGGTTCCAGGGAGGGAAGGGAAGGGAAGGTTCCGGAAAGGGAAGGTTCCGGGAAGGGAAGGTACCGGGAAGGGAAGGGAAGTTTCCGGGAAGGTTCAGGGAAGGGAAGGGAAGGGAAGGGAATGTATCGGGAACGGAAGGTTCCGGGAAGGGAAGGTTCCGGAAAGGGAAGGGAAGGTTCCGGGAAGGTTCCGGGAAGGTTCCGGGAAGGTTCCAGGAAGGGAAGGCAAGGGAAGGTTCCGGGAAGGGAAGGTTCCAGGAAAGGAAGGGAAGGGAAGGTTCCGGGAACGGAAGTTTCCGGGTAGGGAAGGTTCCGGGAAGGGAAGGGAAGGTTCCCGGAAGGGAAGGGAAGGTTCCGGGAAGGGAAGGTTCCGGGAAGGTTCCGGGAAGGTTCCGGGAAGGTTCCGGGAAGGGAAGGGAAGGGAAGGGAAGAGAAAGGAAGGGAAGGGAAGGGAAGGGAAGGGAAGGGAAGGGAAGAGAAGAGAAGGGAAGGGAAGGGAAGGGAAGGGAAGGGAAGGGAAGGGAAGGGAAGGGAAGGGAAGGGAAGGGAAGGGAAGGGAAGGGAAGGGAAGGGAAGGGAAGGTGCGGGAAGGGAAGGGAAAGGAAGGGATGGGAAGGGAAGGGAAGGGAAGGGAAGGGAAGGGAAGGGAAGGGAAGGGAAGGGAAGGGAAGGGAAGGGAAGGGAAGGGATGGGAAGGGAAGGGAATTTTCCCGGAAGGGAAGGTTCCGGGAAGGTTCCGGGAAGGTTCCAGGAAGGGAAGGCAAGGGAAGGTTCCGGGAAGGGTATGTTCCGGGAAGGGAAGGTTCAGGGAAGATTCAGGGAAGGTTCAGGGAATGTTCAGGGAAGGTTCAGGGAAGGTTCAGGGAAGGGAAGGGAAGGGAAGGGAAGGGAAGGGAAGGGAAGGGAAGGGAAGGGAAGGGAAGGGAAGGGAAGGGAAGGGAAGGGAAGGTTCCGGGAAGGGAAGGTTCCGGGAAGGGAAGGGAAGGGAAGGGAAGGGAAGAGAAGGGAATGTTCCGGGAAGGGAAGGTTCCGGGAAGGGAAGGGAAGGGAAGGGAAGGGAAGGGAAGGTTCTGGGAAGAGAATGGAAGGGAAGGTTCCAGGAAGGGAAGGTTCCGGGAAGGGAAGGTTCCGGGAAGGTTCCAGGAAGGGAAGGGAAGGGAAGGGAAGGGAAGGGAAGGGAAGGGAAGGGAAGGGAAGGTTCCGTGAAAGGAAGGAAAGAGAAGGGAAGGTTCCGGGAAGGTTCCGGGAAGGTTCCAGGAAAGGAAGGCAAGGGAAGGTTCCGGGAAGGGAATGTTCCGGGAAGGGAAGGGAAGGGAAGGGAAGGGAAGGGAAGGGAAGGGAAGGTTCCCGGGAAGGGAAGGTTTCGGGAAGGGAAGGATCCGGGAAGGGAAGGGTAGGTTCCCGGAATGAAAGGTACGGGAAGGGAAGGGAAGGGAAGGTCCCGGGAAGGGAAGGGAAGGGAAGGGAAGGTTCCGGGAAGGGAAGGTTCTGGGAAGGGAAGGGAAGGTTCCGGGAAGGTTCAGGGAAGGGAAGGGAAGGGAAGGGAATGTATCGGGAAGGGAAGGTTCCGGGAAGGGAAGGTTCCCGGAAGGGAAGGTACCGGGAAGGGAAGGGAAGGTTCCGGGAAGGTTCAGGGAAGGGAAGGGAAGGGAAGGGAATGTATCGGGAACGGAAGGTTCCGGGAAGGGAAGGTTCCGGAAAGGGAAGGGAAGGTTCCGGGAAGGTTCCGGGAAGGTTCCGGGAAGGTTCCGGGAAGGGAAGGCAAGGGAAGGTTCCGGGAAGGTTCCGGGAAGGGAAGGGAAGGGAAGGGAAGAGAAAGGAAGGGAAGGGAAGGGAAGGGAAGGGAAGGGAAGGGAAGGGAAGGGAAGGGAAGGGAAGGGAAGGGAAGGGAAGGGAAGGGAAGGGAAGGGAAGGGAAGGGAAGGGAAGGGAAGGGAAGGGAAGGGAAGGGAAGGGAAGGGAAAGGAAGGGAAGGGAAGGGAAGGGAAGCGACGGGAAGGTTCCGGGAAGGGAAGGGAAGGGAAGGGAAGGGAAGGGAAAGGAAGGGAAGGGAAGGTTCCGGGAAGGGAAGGTTCCGGGAAGGTTCCGGGAAGGGAAGGTAAGGGAAGGGAAGGGAAGGTTCCGGGTAGGTTCCAGGAAGGGAAGGCAAGGGAAGGTTCCGGGAAGGGAAGGGAAGGTTCCGGGAAGGGGAGGGAAGGGAAGGGAGGGGAAGGGAAGGGAAGGGAAGGGAAGGGAAGGGAAGGGAAGGTTCCGGGAAGGGAAGGGAAGGGAAGGGAAGAGAAAGGAAGGGAAGGGAAGGGAAGGGAAGGGAAGGGAAGGGAAGGGAAGGGAAGGGAAGGGAAGGGAAGGGAAGGGAAGGGAAGGGAAGGGAAGGGAAGGGAAGGGAAGGGAAGGGAAGGGAAGGGAAAGGAAGGGAAGGGAAGGGAAGCGACGGGAAGGTTCCGGGAAGGGAAGGGAAGGGAAGGGAAGGGAAGGGAAAGGAAGGGAAGGGAAGGTTCCGGGAAGGGAAGGTTCCGGGAAGGTTCCGGGAAGGGAAGGTAAGGGAAGGGAAGGGAAGGTTCCGGGTAGGTTCCAGGAAGGGAAGGCAAGGGAAGGTTCCGGGAAGGGAAGGGAAGGTTCCGGGAAGGGGAGGGAAGGGAAGGGAGGGGAAGGGAAGGGAAGGGAAGGGAAGAAAAGGGAAGGGAAGGGAAGGGAAGGTTCCGGGAAGGTTCCGGGAAGGGAAGGGAAGGGAAGGGAAGGGAAGGGAAGGGAAGGGAAGGGAAGGGAAGGGAAGGGAAGGATCCGGGAAGGGAAGGGACGGGAAGGGAAGGGAAGGGAAGGAAAGGGAAGGGAAGGGAAGGGAAGGGAAGGGAAGGGAAGGGAAGGGAAGGATCCGGGAAGGGAAGGGACGGGAAGGGAAGGGAAGGGAAGGGAAGGTTTCGGGAAGGGAAGGTTCAGGGAAGAGAATGGAAGGGAAGGTTCCAGGAAGGGAAGGTTCCAGGAAGGGACGGTTTCGGGAAGGTTCCGGGAAGGTTCCGGGAAGGGAAGGGAAGGGAAGGGAAGGGAAGGTTCCGGGAAGGTTCCAGGAAGGGAAGGGAAGGGAAGGTTTCGGAAAGGGAAGGTTCCGGGAAGGGAAGGGTCATTTCCCGGAATGGAAGGGAAGGTGCGGGAAGGTGCGGGAAGGTGAGGGAATGTGCGGGAAGGGAAGGGAAAGGAAGGGATGGGAAGGGAAGGGAAGGGAAGGGAAGGGAAGGGAAGGGAAGGGAAGGGAAGGGAAGGGAAGGGAATGGGAAGGGAAGGGAAGGGAAGGGAAGGGAAGGGAAGGGAAGGGAAGGGAAGGGAAGGGAAGGGAAGGGAAGGGAAGGGAAAGTGCGGGAAGGGAAGGGAAGGTGCGGGAAGGGAAGGGAAGGGAAGGGAATGGAAGGTTCCCGGAAGGGAAGAGAAGGCTCCGGGTAGGGAAGGGAAGGCAAGGGAAGGTCCGGGAAGGAAATGGAAGGGAAGGTGCGGGAAGGTGAAGGAAGGTGCGGAAAGGTGCGGGAAGGTGGGGGAAGGTGCGGGAAGGGAAGGGAAGTGAAGGGAAGGTGCGGGAAGTGAAGGTGCGGGAATGGAAGAGAAGGGAAGGGAAGGGAAGGGAAGGGAAGGGAAGGGAAGGGAAGGGAAGGGAAGGGAATGGGAAGGGAAGGGAAGGGAAGGGAAGGGAAGGGAAGGGAAGGGAAGGGAAGGGAAGGTGCGGGAAGGGAAGGGAAGGTGCGGGAAGGGAAGGGAAGGGAAGGGAATGGAAGGTTCCCGGAAGGGAAGAGAAGGCTCCGGGTAGGGAAGGGAAGGCAAGGGAAGGTCCGGGAAGGAAATGGAAGGGAAGGTGCGGAAAGGTGCGGGAAGGTGGGGGAAGGTGCGGGAAGGGAAGGGAAGTGAAGGGAAGGTGCGGGAAGTGAAGGTGCGGGAATGGAAGAGAAGGGAAGGGAAGGGAAGGGAAGGGAAGGGAAGGGAAGGGAAGGGAAGGGAAGGGAAGGGAAGGGATGGGAAGGGAAGGGAAGGGATGGGAAGGGAAGGGAATGTTCCCGGAAGGGAAGGTTCCGGGAAGGTTCTGGGAAGGTTCCAGGGAGGGAAGGGAAGGGAAGGTTCCGGAAAGGGAAGGTTCCGGGAAGGGAAGGTACCGGGAAGGGAAGGGAAGTTTCCGGGAAGGTTCAGGGAAGGGAAGGGAAGGGAAGGGAATGTATCGGGAACGGAAGGTTCCGGGAAGGGAAGGTTCCGGAAAGGGAAGGGAAGGTTCCGGGAAGGTTCCGGGAAGGTTCCGGGAAGGTTCCAGGAAGGGAAGGCAAGGGAAGGTTCCGGGAAGGGAAGGTTCCAGGAAAGGAAGGGAAGGGAAGGTTCCGGGAACGGAAGTTTCCGGGTAGGGAAGGTTCCGGGAAGGGAAGGGAAGGTTCCCGGAAGGGAAGGGAAGGTTCCGGGAAGGGAAGGTTCCGGGAAGGTTCCGGGAAGGTTCCGGGAAGGGAAGGGAAGGGAAGGGAAGAGAAAGGAAGGGAAGGGAAGGGAAGGGAAGGGAAGGGAAGGGAAGAGAAGAGAAGGGAAGGGAAGGGAAGGGAAGGGAAGGGAAGGGAAGGGAAGGGAAGGGAAGGGAAGGGAAGGGAAGGGAAGGGAAGGGAAGGGAAGGTGCGGGAAGGGAAGGGAAAGGAAGGGATGGGAAGGGAAGGGAAGGGAAGGGAAGGGAAGGGAAGGGAAGGGAAGGGAAGGGAAGGGAAGGGAAGGGAAGGGAAGGGAAGGGAAGGGAAGGGAAGGGAAGGTGCGGGAAGGGAAGGGAAAGGAAGGGATGGGAAGGGAAGGGAAGGGAAGGGAAGGGAAGGGAAGGGAAGGGAAGGGAAGGGAAGGGAAGGGAAGGGAAGGGATGGGAAGGGAAGGGAATTTTCCCGGAAGGGAAGGTTCCGGGAAGGTTCCGGGAAGGTTCCAGGAAGGGAAGGCAAGGGAAGGTTCCGGGAAGGGTATGTTCCGGGAAGGGAAGGTTCAGGGAAGATTCAGGGAAGGTTCAGGGAATGTTCAGGGAAGGTTCAGGGAAGGTTCAGGGAAGGGAAGGGAAGGGAAGGGAAGGGAAGGGAAGGGAAGGGAAGGGAAGGGAAGGGAAGGGAAGGGAAGGGAAGGTTCCGGGAAGGGAAGGGAAGGGAAGGGAAGGGAAGAGAAGGGAATGTTCCGGGAAGGGAAGGTTCCGGGAAGGGAAGGGAAGGGAAGGGAAGGGAAGGGAAGGTTCTGGGAAGAGAATGGAAGGGAAGGTTCCAGGAAGGGAAGGTTCCGGGAAGGGAAGGTTCCGGGAAGGTTCCAGGAAGGGAAGGGAAGGGAAGGGAAGGGAAGGGAAGGGAAGGGAAGGGAAGGGAAGGGAAGGTTCCGTGAAAGGAAGGAAAGAGAAGGGAAGGTTCCGGGAAGGTTCCGGGAAGGTTCCAGGAAAGGAAGGCAAGGGAAGGTTCCGGGAAGGGAATGTTCCGGGAAGGGAAGGGAAGGGAAGGGAAGGGAAGGGAAGGGAAGGGAAGGTTCCCGGGAAGGGAAGGTTTCGGGAAGGGAAGGATCCGGGAAGGGAAGGGTAGGTTCCCGGAATGAAAGGTACGGGAAGGGAAGGGAAGGGAAGGTCCCGGGAAGGGAAGGGAAGGGAAGGGAAGGTTCCGGGAAGGGAAGGTTCTGGGAAGGGAAGGGAAGGTTCCGGGAAGGTTCAGGGAAGGGAAGGGAAGGGAAGGGAATGTATCGGGAAGGGAAGGTTCCGGGAAGGGAAGGTTCCCGGAAGGGAAGGTACCGGGAAGGGAAGGGAAGGTTCCGGGAAGGTTCAGGGAAGGGAAGGGAAGGGAAGGGAATGTATCGGGAACGGAAGGTTCCGGGAAGGGAAGGTTCCGGAAAGGGAAGGGAAGGTTCCGGGAAGGTTCCGGGAAGGTTCCGGGAAGGTTCCGGGAAGGGAAGGCAAGGGAAGGTTCCGGGAAGGTTCCGGGAAGGGAAGGGAAGGGAAGGGAAGAGAAAGGAAGGGAAGGGAAGGGAAGGGAAGGGAAGGGAAGGGAAGGGAAGGGAAGGGAAGGGAAGGGAAGGGAAGGGAAGGGAAGGGAAAGGAAGGGAAGGGAAGGGAAGGGAAGCGACGGGAAGGTTCCGGGAAGGGAAGGGAAGGGAAGGGAAGGGAAGGGAAAGGAAGGGAAGGGAAGGTTCCGGGAAGGGAAGGTTCCGGGAAGGTTCCGGGAAGGGAAGGTAAGGGAAGGGAAGGGAAGGTTCCGGGTAGGTTCCAGGAAGGGAAGGCAAGGGAAGGTTCCGGGAAGGGAAGGGAAGGTTCCGGGAAGGGGAGGGAAGGGAAGGGAGGGGAAGGGAAGGGAAGGGAAGGGAAGGGAAGGGAAGGGAAGGTTCCGGGAAGGGAAGGGAAGGGAAGGGAAGAGAAAGGAAGGGAAGGGAAGGGAAGGGAAGGGAAGGGAAGGGAAGGGAAGGGAAGGGAAGGGAAGGGAAGGGAAGGGAAGGGAAGGGAAGGGAAGGGAAAGGAAGGGAAGGGAAGGGAAGCGACGGGAAGGTTCCGGGAAGGGAAGGGAAGGGAAGGGAAGGGAAGGGAAAGGAAGGGAAGGGAAGGTTCCGGGAAGGGAAGGTTCCGGGAAGGTTCCGGGAAGGGAAGGTAAGGGAAGGGAAGGGAAGGTTCCGGGTAGGTTCCAGGAAGGGAAGGCAAGGGAAGGTTCCGGGAAGGGAAGGGAAGGTTCCGGGAAGGGGAGGGAAGGGAAGGGAGGGGAAGGGAAGGGAAGGGAAGGGAAGGGAAGGGAAGGGAAGGGAAGGGAAGGGAAGGTTCCGGGAAGGTTCCGGGAAGGGAAGGGAAGGGAAGGGAAGGGAAGGGAAGGGAAGGGAAGGGAAGGGAAGGGAAGGGAAGGGAAGGGAAGGATCCGGGAAGGGAAGGGACGGGAAGGGAAGGGAAGGGAAGGAAAGGGAAGGGAAGGGAAGGGAAGGGAAGGGAAGGGAAGGGAAGGGAAGGATCCGGGAAGGGAAGGGACGGGAAGGGAAGGGAAGGGAAGGGAAGGGAAGGGAAGGGAAGGGAAGGGAAGGGAAGGGAAGTCCCCGGGGAACATTCCGGGAAGGTGCGGGACATTGCGGAAAGGTGCGGGAAGGGAAGAGAAGGGAAGGGAAGGGAAGGGAAGGATCCGGGAAGGGAATGGAAGGTTCCTGGAAGGGACGGGAAGGGAAGGGAAGGGAAGGGAAGGGAAGGGAAGGGAAGGGAAGGGAAGGGAAGGGAAGGGAAGGGAAGGGAAGGGAAGGGAAGGGAAGAGAAAGGAAGGGAAGGGAAGGGAAGGTTCCGGGAAGGGAAGGGAAGAGAAGAGAAGGGAAGGGAAGGGAAGGGAAGGTTCCGGGAAGGTAAGGGAAGGGAAGGGAAGGGAAGGGAAGGGAAGGGAAAGGAAGGGAAGGGAAGGGAAGGGAAGGGAAGGGAAGGGAAGGGAAGGGAAGGGAAGGGAAGGGAAGGGAAGGGAAGGGAAGGGAAGGGAAGGGAAGGGAAGGGAAGGGAATGTTCCCGGAAGGGAAGGTTCCGGGAAGGTTCCGGGAAGGTTCCAGGAAGGGAAGGCAAGGGAAGGTTCCGGGAAGGGAATGTTCCGGGAAGGGAAGGTTCAGGGAAGATTCAGGGAAGGTTCAGGGAATGTTCAGGGAAGGTTCAGGGAAGGTTCAGGGCAGGGAAGGGAAGGGAAGGGAAGGGAAGGGAAGGGAAGGGAAGGGAAGGGAAGGTTCCGGGAAGGGAAGGGAAGGGAAGGGAAGGGAAGAGAAGGGATGGGAAGGGAAGGGAAGGGAAGGGAAGGGAAGGGAAGGGAAGGGAATGGGAAGGGAAGGGAAGGGAAGGGAAGGGAAGGGAAGGGAAGGGAAGGG
Organism: Melozone crissalis; assembly: GCF_028551555.1. Taxonomy (NCBI): domain Eukaryota; kingdom Metazoa; phylum Chordata; class Aves; order Passeriformes; family Passerellidae; genus Melozone; species Melozone crissalis. The sequence goes on along the minus strand of NW_026535992.1, from coordinate 737,989 downwards.
AAGGGAAGGGAAGGGAAGGGAAGGGAAGGGAAGGGAAGGGAAGGGAAGGGAAAGTGCGGGAAGGGAAGGGAAGGTGCGGGAAGGGAAGGGAAGGTGCGGGAAGGGAAGGGAAGGTGCGGGAAGGGAAGGGAAGGGAAGGGAATGGAAGGTTCCCGGAAGGGAAGAGAAGGCTCCGGGTAGGGAAGGGAAGGCAAGGGAAGGTCCGGGAAGGAAATGGAAGGGAAGGTGCGGAAAGGTGCGGGAAGGTGGGGGAAGGTGCGGGAAGGGAAGGGAAGTGAAGGGAAGGTGCGGGAAGTGAAGGTGCGGGAATGGAAGAGAAGGGAAGGGAAGGGAAGGGAAGGGAAGGGAAGGGAAGGGAAGGGAAGGGAAGGGAAGGGATGGGAAGGGAAGGGAAGGGATGGGAAGGGAAGGGAATGTTCCCGGAAGGGAAGGTTCCGGGAAGGTTCTGGGAAGGTTCCAGGGAGGGAAGGGAAGGGAAGGTTCCGGAAAGGGAAGGTTCCGGGAAGGGAAGGTACCGGGAAGGGAAGGGAAGTTTCCGGGAAGGTTCAGGGAAGGGAAGGGAAGGGAAGGGAATGTATCGGGAACGGAAGGTTCCGGGAAGGGAAGGTTCCGGAAAGGGAAGGGAAGGTTCCGGGAAGGTTCCGGGAAGGTTCCGGGAAGGTTCCAGGAAGGGAAGGCAAGGGAAGGTTCCGGGAAGGGAAGGTTCCGGGAAAGGAAGGGAAGGGAAGGTTCCGGGAACGGAAGTTTCCGGGTAGGGAAGGTTCCGGGAAGGGAAGGGAAGGTTCCCGGAAGGGAAGGGAAGGTTCCGGGAAGGGAAGGTTCCGGGAAGGTTCCGGGAAGGTTCCGGGAAGGGAAGGGAAGGGAAGGGAAGAGAAAGGAAGGGAAGGGAAGGGAAGGGAAGGGAAGGGAAGGGAAGAGAAGAGAAGGGAAGGGAAGGGAAGGGAAGGGAAGGGAAGGGAAGGGAAGGGAAGGGAAGGGAAGGGAAGGGAAGGTGCGGGAAGGGAAGGGAAAGGAAGGGAAGGGAAGGGAAGGGAAGGGAAGGGAAGGGAAGGGAAGGGAAGGGAAGGGAAGGGAAGGGAAGGGAAGGGATGGGAAGGGAAGGGAATTTTCCCGGAAGGGAAGGTTCCGGGAAGGTTCCGGGAAGGTTCCAGGAAGGGAAGGCAAGGGAAGGTTCCGGGAAGGGTATGTTCCGGGAAGGGAAGGTTCAGGGAAGATTCAGGGAAGGTTCAGGGAATGTTCAGGGAAGGTTCAGGGAAGGTTCAGGGAAGGGAAGGGAAGGGAAGGGAAGGGAAGGGAAGGGAAGGGAAGGGAAGGGAAGGGAAGGGAAGGGAAGGTTCCGGGAAGGGAAGGGAAGGGAAGGGAAGGGAAGAGAAGGGAATGTTCCGGGAAGGGAAGGTTCCGGGAAGGGAAGGGAAGGGAAGGGAAGGGAAGGGAAGGGAAGGGAAGGGAAGGGAAGGGAAGGGAAGGGAAGGGAAGGGAAGGGAAGGGAAGGGATGGGAAGGGAAGGGAATGTTCCCGGAAGGGAAGGTTCCGGGAAGGTTCCGGGAAGGTTCCAGGAAGGGAAGGCAAGGGAAGGTTCCGGGAAGGGAATGTTCCGGGAAGGGAAGGTTCAGGGAAGATTCAGGGAAGGTTCAGGGAATGTTCAGGGAAGGTTCAGGGAAGGTTCAGGGCAGGGAAGGGAAGGGAAGGGAAGGGAAGGGAAGGGAAGGGAAGGGAAGGGAAGGTTCCGGGAAGGGAAGGGAAGGGAAGGGAAGGGAAGAGAAGGGATGGGAAGGGAAGGGAAGGGAAGGGAAGGGAAGGGAAGGGAAGGGAATGGGAAGGGAAGGGAAGGGAAGGGAAGGGAAGGGAAGGGAAGGGAAGGGAAGGGAAGGGAAGGGAAGGGAAGGGAAGGGAAGGGAAGGGAAGGGAAGGGAAAGTGCGGGAAGGGAAGGGAAGGTGCGGGAAGGGAAGGGAAGGTGCGGGAAGGGAAGGGAAGGTGCGGGAAGGGAAGGGAAGGGAAGGGAATGGAAGGTTCCCGGAAGGGAAGAGAAGGCTCCGGGTAGGGAAGGGAAGGCAAGGGAAGGTCCGGGAAGGAAATGGAAGGGAAGGTGCGGAAAGGTGCGGGAAGGTGGGGGAAGGTGCGGGAAGGGAAGGGAAGTGAAGGGAAGGTGCGGGAAGTGAAGGTGCGGGAATGGAAGAGAAGGGAAGGGAAGGGAAGGGAAGGGAAGGGAAGGGAAGGGAAGGGAAGGGAAGGGAAGGGATGGGAAGGGAAGGGAAGGGATGGGAAGGGAAGGGAATGTTCCCGGAAGGGAAGGTTCCGGGAAGGTTCTGGGAAGGTTCCAGGGAGGGAAGGGAAGGGAAGGTTCCGGAAAGGGAAGGTTCCGGGAAGGGAAGGTACCGGGAAGGGAAGGGAAGTTTCCGGGAAGGTTCAGGGAAGGGAAGGGAAGGGAAGGGAATGTATCGGGAACGGAAGGTTCCGGGAAGGGAAGGTTCCGGAAAGGGAAGGGAAGGTTCCGGGAAGGTTCCGGGAAGGTTCCGGGAAGGTTCCAGGAAGGGAAGGCAAGGGAAGGTTCCGGGAAGGGAAGGTTCCGGGAAAGGAAGGGAAGGGAAGGTTCCGGGAACGGAAGTTTCCGGGTAGGGAAGGTTCCGGGAAGGGAAGGGAAGGTTCCCGGAAGGGAAGGGAAGGTTCCGGGAAGGGAAGGTTCCGGGAAGGTTCCGGGAAGGTTCCGGGAAGGGAAGGGAAGGGAAGGGAAGAGAAAGGAAGGGAAGGGAAGGGAAGGGAAGGGAAGGGAAGGGAAGAGAAGAGAAGGGAAGGGAAGGGAAGGGAAGGGAAGGGAAGGGAAGGGAAGGGAAGGGAAGGGAAGGGAAGGGAAGGTGCGGGAAGGGAAGGGAAAGGAAGGGAAGGGAAGGGAAGGGAAGGGAAGGGAAGGGAAGGGAAGGGAAGGGAAGGGAAGGGAAGGGAAGGGATGGGAAGGGAAGGGAATTTTCCCGGAAGGGAAGGTTCCGGGAAGGTTCCGGGAAGGTTCCAGGAAGGGAAGGCAAGGGAAGGTTCCGGGAAGGGTATGTTCCGGGAAGGGAAGGTTCAGGGAAGATTCAGGGAAGGTTCAGGGAATGTTCAGGGAAGGTTCAGGGAAGGTTCAGGGAAGGGAAGGGAAGGGAAGGGAAGGGAAGGGAAGGGAAGGGAAGGGAAGGGAAGGGAAGGGAAGGTTCCGGGAAGGGAAGGGAAGGGAAGGGAAGGGAAGAGAAGGGAATGTTCCGGGAAGGGAAGGTTCCGGGAAGGGAAGGGAAGGGAAGGGAAGGGAAGGGAAGGGAAGGTTCTGGGAAGAGAATGGAAGGGAAGGTTCCAGGAAGGGAAGGTTCCGGGAAGGGAAGGTTCCGGGAAGGTTCCAGGAAGGGAAGGGAAGGGAAGGGAAGGGAAGGGAAGGGAAGGTTCCGTGAAAGGAAGGAAAGAGAAGGGAAGGTTCCGGGAAGGTTCCGGGAAGGTTCCAGGAAAGGAAGGCAAGGGAAGGTTCCGGGAAGGGAATGTTCCGGGAAGGGAAGGGAAGGGAAGGGAAGGGAAGGGAAGGGAAGGGAAGGTTCCCGGGAAGGGAAGGTTTCGGGAAGGGAAGGATCCGGGAAGGGAAGGGTAGGTTCCCGGAATGAAAGGTACGGGAAGGGAAGGGAAGGGAAGGTCCCGGGAAGGGAAGGGAAGGGAAGGGAAGGTTCCGGGAAGGGAAGGTTCTGGGAAGGGAAGGGAAGGTTCCGGGAAGGTTCAGGGAAGGGAAGGGAAGGGAAGGGAATGTATCGGGAAGGGAAGGTTCCGGGAAGGGAAGGTTCCCGGAAGGGAAGGTACCGGGAAGGGAAGGGAAGGTTCCGGGAAGGTTCAGGGAAGGGAAGGGAAGGGAAGGGAATGTATCGGGAACGGAAGGTTCCGGGAAGGGAAGGTTCCGGAAAGGGAAGGGAAGGTTCCGGGAAGGTTCCGGGAAGGTTCCGGGAAGGTTCCGGGAAGGGAAGGCAAGGGAAGGTTCCGGGAAGGTTCCGGGAAGGGAAGGGAAGGGAAGGGAAGAGAAAGGAAGGGAAGGGAAGGGAAGGGAAGGGAAGGGAAGGGAAGGGAAGGGAAGGGAAGGGAAGGGAAGGGAAGGGAAGGGAAGGGAAGGGAAGGGAAGGGAAGGTTCCGGGAAGGGAAGGTTCCGGGAAGGTTCCGGGAAGGGAAGGTAAGGGAAGGGAAGGGAAGGTTCCGGGTAGGTTCCAGGAAGGGAAGGCAAGGGAAGGTTCCGGGAAGGGAAGGGAAGGTTCCGGGAAGGGGAGGGAAGGGAAGGGAGGGGAAGGGAAGGGAAGGGAAGGGAAGGGAAGGGAAGGGAAGGGAAGGGAAGGTTCCGGGAAGGGAAGGGAAGGGAAGGGAAGAGAAAGGAAGGGAAGGGAAGGGAAGGGAAGGGAAGGGAAGGGAAGGGAAGGGAAGGGAAGGGAAGGGAAGGGAAGGGAAGGGAAGGGAAGGGAAGGGAAGGGAAAGGAAGGGAAGGGAAGGGAAGGGAAGCGACGGGAAGGTTCCGGGAAGGGAAGGGAAGGGAAGGGAAGGGAAGGGAAGGGAAGGGAAAGGAAGGGAAGGGAAGGTTCCGGGAAGGGAAGGTTCCGGGAAGGTTCCGGGAAGGGAAGGTAAGGGAAGGGAAGGGAAGGTTCCGGGTAGGTTCCAGGAAGGGAAGGCAAGGGAAGGTTCCGGGAAGGGAAGGGAAGGTTCCGGGAAGGGGAGGGAAGGGAAGGGAGGGGAAGGGAAGGGAAGGGAAGGGAAGGGAAGGGAAGGGAAGGGAAGGGAAGGGAAGGGAAGGTTCCGGGAAGGTTCCGGGAAGGTTCCGGGAAGGGAAGGGAAGGGAAGGGAAGGGAAGGGAAGGGAAGGGAAGGGAAGGGAAGGGAAGGGAAGGATCCGGGAAGGGAAGGGACGGGAAGGGAAGGGAAGGGAAGGGAAGGGAAGGGAAGGGAAGGGAAGGGAAGGGAAGGGAAGGATCCGGGAAGGGAAGGGACGGGAAGGGAAGGGAAGGGAAGGGAAGGGAAGGGAAGGGAAGGGAAGTCCCCGGGGAACATTCCGGGAAGGTGCGGGACATTGCGGAAAGGTGCGGGAAGGGAAGAGAAGGGAAGGGAAGGGAAGGGAAGGATCCGGGAAGGGAATGGAAGGTTCCTGGAAGGGACGGGAAGGGAAGGGAAGGGAAGGGAAGGGAAGGGAAGGGAAGGGAAGGGAAGGGAAGGGAAGGGAAGGGAAGGGAAGGGAAGAGAAAGGAAGGGAAGGGAAGGGAAGGTTCCGGGAAGGGAAGGGAAGAGAAGAGAAGGGAAGGGAAGGGAAGGGAAGGTTCCGGGAAGGGAAGGGAAGGGAAGGGAAGGGAAGGCAAGGGAAAGGAAGGGAAGGGAAGGGAAGGGAAGGGAAGGGAAGGGAAGGGAAGGGAAGGGAAGGGAAGGGAAGGGAAGGGAAGGGAAGGGAAGGGAAGGGAAGGGATGGGAAGGGAAGGGAATGTTCCCGGAAGGGAAGGTTCCGGGAAGGTTCCGGGAAGGTTCCAGGAAGGGAAGGCAAGGGAAGGTTCCGGGAAGGGAATGTTCCGGGAAGGGAAGGTTCAGGGAAGATTCAGGGAAGGTTCAGGGAATGTTCAGGGAAGGTTCAGGGAAGGTTCAGGGCAGGGAAGGGAAGGGAAGGGAAGGGAAGGGAAGGGAAGGGAAGGGAAGGGAAGGGAAGGGAAGGGAAGGTTCCGGGAAGGGAAGGGAAGGGAAGGGAAGAGAAGGGATGGTTCCGGGAAGGGAAGGTTCCGGGAAGGGAAGGGAAGGGAAGGGAAGGGAAGGGAAGGGAAGGGAAGGGAAGGTTCTGGGAAGAGAATGGAAGGGAAGGTTCCAGGAAGGGAAGGTTCCGGGAAGGGAAGGTTCCGGGAAGGTTCCAGGAAGGGAAGGGAAGGGAAGGGAAGGGAAGGGAAGGGAAGGGAAAGGAAGGGAAGGGAAGGGAAGGGAAGGGAAGGGAAGGTTCCGTGAAAGGAAGGAAAGAGAAGGGAAGGTTCCGGGAAGGTTCCGGGAAGGTTCCAGGAAAGGAAGGCAAGGGAAGGTTCCGGGAAGGGAATGTTCCGGGGAGGGAAGGGAAGGGAAGGGAAGGGAAGGGAAGGGAAGGGAAGGGAAGGGAAGGTTCCCGGGAAGGGAAGGTTTCGGGAAGGGAAGGATCCGGGAAGGGAAGGGTAGGTTCCCGGAAGGAAAGGGACGGGAAGGGAAGGGAAGGGAAGGTCCCGGGAAGGGAAGGGAAGGGAAGGGAAGTTTCCGGGAAGGGAAGGTTCTGGGAAGGGAAGGGAAGGTTCCGGGAAGGTTCAGGGAAGGGAAGGGAAGGGAAGGGAATGTATCGGGAAGGGAAGGTTCCTGGAAGGGAAGGTTCCAGGAAGGGAAGGTACCGGGAAGGGAAGGGAAGGTTCCGGGAAGGTTCAGGGAAAAGAAGGGAAGGGAAGGGAATGTATCGGGAACGGAAGGTTCCGGGAAGGGAAGGTTCCGGAAAGGGAAGGGAAGGTTCCGGGAAGGTTCCGGGAAGGTTCCGGGAAGGTTCCAGGAAGGGAAGGCAAGGGAAGGTTCCGGGAAGGGAAGGTTCCGGGAAAGGAAGGGAAGGGAATGTTCCGGGAACGGAAGTTTCCGGGTAGGGAAGGTTCCGGGAAGGGAAGGGAAGGTTCCCGGAAGGGAAGGGAAGGTTCCGGGAAGGGAAGGTTCCGGGAAGGTTCCGGGAAGGTTCCGGGAAGGGAAGGGAAGGGAAGGGAAGAGAAAGGAAGGGAAGGGAAGGGAAGGTTCCGGGAAGGGAAGGGAAGAGAAGAGAAGGGAAGGGAAGGGAAGGGAAGGGAAGGGAAGGGAAGGGAAGGGAAGGGAAGGGAAGGGAAAGGAAGGGAAGGGAAGGGAAGGGAAGGGAAGGGAAGGGAAGGGAAGGGAAGGGAAGGGAAGGGAAGGGAAGGGAAGGGAAGGGAAGGGAAGGGAAGGGAAGGGAAGGTTCCGGGAAGGTACCGGGAAGGTTCCAGGAAGGGAAGGCAAGGGAAGGTTCCGGGAAGGGAATGTTCCGGGAAGGGAAGGTTCAGGGAAGATTCAGGGAAGGTTCAGGGAATGTTCAGGGAAGGTTCAGGGAAGGTTCAGGGAAGGGAAGGGAAGGGAAGGGAAGGGAAGGGAAGGGAAGGGAAGGGAAGGGAAGGGAAGGGAAGGTTCCGGGAAGGGAAGGGAAGGGAAGGGAAGAGAAGGGAAGGTTCCGGGAAGGGAAGGTTCCGGGAAGGGAAGGGAAGGGAAGGGAAGGGAAGGGAAGGGAAGGTTCTGGGAAGAGAATGGAAGGGAAGGTTCCAGGAAGGGAAGGTTCCGGGAAGGGAAGGTTCCGGGAAGGTTCCAGGAAGGGAAGGGAAGGGAAGGGAAGGGAAGGGAAGGGAAGGGAAGGGAAGGGAAGGTTCCGTGAAAGGAAGGAAAGAGAAGGGAAGGTTCCGGGAAGGTTCCGGGAAGGTTCCAGGAAAGGAAGGCAAGGGAAGGTTCCGGGAAGGGAATGTTCCGGGAAGGGAAGGGAAGGGAAGGGAAGGGAAGGGAAGGGAAGGGAAGGGAAGGTTCCCGGGAAGGGAAGGTTTCGGGAAGGGAAGGATCCGGGAAGGGAAGGGTAGGTTCCCGGAAGGAAAGGGACGGGAAGGGAAGGGAAGGGAAGGTCCCGGGAAGGGAAGGGAAGGGAAGGGAAGGTTCCGGGAAGGGAAGGTTCTGGGAAGGGAAGGGAAGGTTCCGGGAAGGTTCAGGGAAGGGAAGGGAAGGGAAGGGAATGTATCGGGAAGGGAAGGTTCCGGGAAGGGAAGGTTCCAGGAAGGGAAGGTACCGGGAAGGGAAGGGAAGGTTCCGGGAAGGTTCAGGGAAGGGAAGCAAGGGAAGGGAATGTATCGGGAACGGAAGGTTCCGGGAAGGGAATGTTCGGAAAGGGAAGGGAAGGTTCCGGGAAGGTTCCGGGAAGGTTCCGGGAAGGTTCCAGGAAGGGAAGGCAAGGGAAGGTTCCGGGAAAGTTCCGGGAAGGGAAGGGAAGGGAAGGGAAGAGAAAGGAAGGGAAGGGAAGGGAAGGGAAGGGAAGGGAAGGGAAGGGAAGGGAAGGGAAGGGAAGGGAAGGGAAGAGGAGGGAAGGGAAGGGAAGGGAAGGGAAGGTGCGGGAAGGGAAGGTGCGGGAAGGGAAGGGAAGGGAAGGGATGGGAAGGGAAGGGAACGTTCCCGGAAGGGAAGGTTCCGTGAAGGTTCAGGGAAGGTTCCAGGAAGGGAAGGCAAGGGAAGGTTCCGGGAAGGGAATGTTCCGGGAAGGGAAGGGAAGGGAAAGTTTCGGAAATGGAAGGTTCCGGGAAGGGAAGGGTCATTTCCCGGAAGGGAAGGGAAGGTGCGGGAAGGTGCGGGAAGGTGAGGGAAGGTGCGGGAAGGGAAGGGAAAGGAAGGAATGGGAAGGGAAGGGAAGGGAAGGGAAGGGAAGGGAAGGGAAGGGAAGGGAAGGGAAGGGAAGGGAAGGTTTCGGGAAGGGAAGGTTCAGGGAAGGGAAGGGAAGGTTTCGGAAAGGGAAGGTTCCGGGAAGGGAAGGGTCATTTCCCGGAAGGGAAGGGAAGGTGCGGGAAGGTGCGGGAAGGTGAGGGAAGGTGCGGGAAGGGAAGGGAAAGGAAGGGATGGGAAGGGAAGGGAAGGGAAGGGAAGGGAAGGGAAGGGAAGGGAAGGGAAGGGAAGGGAAGGGAAGGGAATGGGAAGGGAAGGGAAGGGAAGGGAAGGGAAGGGAAGGGAAGGGAAGGGAAGGGAAGGGAAGGGAAGGGAAGGGAAGGTGCGGGAAGGGAAGGGAAGGTGCGGGAAGGGAAGGGAAGGGAAGGGAATGGAAGGTTCCCGGAAGGGAAGAGAAGGCTCCGGGTAGGGAAGGGAAGGCAAGGGAAGGTCCGGGAAGGAAATGGAAGGGAAGGTGCGGAAAGGTGCGGGAAGGTGGGGGAAGGTGCGGGAAGGGAAGGGAAGTGAAGGGAAGGTGCGGGAAGTGAAGGTGCGGGAATGGAAGAGAAGGGAATGGAAGGGAAGGGAAGGGAAGGGAAGGGAAGGGAAGGGAAAGGAAGGGAAGGGAAGGGACGGGAAGGGAAGGGAAGGGAAGGTCCCGGGAAGGGAAGGGAAGGGAAGGGAAGTTTCCGGGAAGGGAAGGTTCTGGGAAGGGAAGGGAAGGTTCCGGGAAGGTTCAGGGAAGGGAAGGGAAGGGAAGGGAATGTATCGGGAAGGGAAGGTTCCTGGAAGGGAAGGTTCCAGGAAGGGAAGGTACCGGGAAGGGAAGGGAAGGTTCCGGGAAGGTTCAGGGAAGGGAAGGGAAGGGAAGGGAATGTATCGGGAACGGAAGGTTCCGGGAAGGGAAGGTTCCGGAAAGGGAAGGGAAGGTTCCGGGAAGGTTCCGGGAAGGTTCCGGGAAGGTTCCAGGAAGGGAAGGCAAGGGAAGGTTCCGGGAAGGGAAGGTTCCGGGAAAGGAAGGGAAGGGAAGGTTCCGGGAACGGAAGTTTCCGGGTAGGGAAGGTTCCGGGAAGGGAAGGGAAGGTTCCCGGAAGGGAAGGGAAGGTTCCGGGAAGGGAAGGTTCCGGGAAGGTTCCGGGAAGGTTCCGGGAAGGGAAGGGAAGGGAAGGGAAGAGAAAGGAAGGGAAGGGAAGGGAAGGTTCCGGGAAGGGAAGGGAAGAGAAGAGAAGGGAAGGGAAGGGAAGGGAAGGGAAGGGAAGGGAAGGGAAGGGAAGGGAAGGGAAGGGAAAGGAAGGGAAGGGAAGGGAAGGGAAGGGAAGGGAAGGGAAGGGAAGGGAAGGGAAGGGAAGGGAAGGGAAGGGAAGGGAAGGGAAGGGAAGGGAAGGGAATGTTCCCGGAAGGGAAGGTTCCGGGAAGGTACCGGGAAGGTTCCAGGAAGGGAAGGCAAGGGAAGGTTCCGGGAAGGGAATGTTCCGGGAAGGGAAGGTTCAGGGAAGATTCAGGGAAGGTTCAGGGAATGTTCAGGGAAGGTTCAGGGAAGGTTCAGGGAAGGGAAGGGAAGGGAAGGGAAGGGAAGGGAAGGGAAGGGAAGGGAAGGGAAGGGAAGGGAAGGGAAGGTTCCGGGAAGGGAAGGGAAGGGAAGGGAAGAGAAGGGAAGGTTCCGGGAAGGGAAGGTTCCGGGAAGGGAAGGGAAGGGAAGGGAAGGGAAGGGAAGGGAAGGTTCTGGGAAGAGAATGGAAGGGAAGGTTCCAGGAAGGGAAGGTTCCGGGAAGGGAAGGTTCCGGGAAGGTTCCAGGAAGGGAAGGGAAGGGAAGGGAAGGGAAGGGAAGGGAAGGGAAGGGAAGGGAAGGTTCCGTGAAAGGAAGGAAAGAGAAGGGAAGGTTCCGGGAAGGTTCCGGGAAGGTTCCAGGAAAGGAAGGCAAGGGAAGGTTCCGGGAAGGGAATGTTCCGGGAAGGGAAGGGAAGGGAAGGGAAGGGAAGGGAAGGGAAGGGAAGGTTCCCGGGAAGGGAAGGTTTCGGGAAGGGAAGGATCCGGGAAGGGAAGGGTAGGTTCCCGGAAGGAAAGGGACGGGAAGGGAAGGGAAGGGAAGGTCCCGGGAAGGGAAGGGAAGGGAAGGGAAGGTTCCGGGAAGGGAAGGTTCTGGGAAGGGAAGGGAAGGTTCCGGGAAGGTTCAGGGAAGGGAAGGGAAGGGAAGGGAATGTATCGGGAAGGGAAGGTTCCGGGAAGGGAAGGTTCCAGGAAGGGAAGGTACCGGGAAGGGAAGGGAAGGTTCCGGGAAGGTTCAGGGAAGGGAAGCAAGGGAAGGGAATGTATCGGGAACGGAAGGTTCCGGGAAGGGAATGTTCGGAAAGGGAAGGGAAGGTTCCGGGAAGGTTCCGGGAAGGTTCCGGGAAGGTTCCAGGAAGGGAAGGCAAGGGAAGGTTCCGGGAAAGTTCCGGGAAGGGAAGGGAAGGGAAGGGAAGAGAAAGGAAGGGAAGGGAAGGGAAGGGAAGGGAAGGGAAGGGAAGGGAAGGGAAGGGAAGGGAAGGGAAGGGAAGAGGAGGGAAGGGAAGGGAAGGGAAGGGAAGGTGCGGGAAGGGAAGGTGCGGGAAGGGAAGGGAAGGGAAGGGATGGGAAGGGAAGGGAACGTTCCCGGAAGGGAAGGTTCCGTGAAGGTTCAGGGAAGGTTCCAGGAAGGGAAGGCAAGGGAAGGTTCCGGGAAGGGAATGTTCCGGGAAGGGAAGGGAAGGGAAAGTTTCGGAAATGGAAGGTTCCGGGAAGGGAAGGGTCATTTCCCGGAAGGGAAGGGAAGGTGCGGGAAGGTGCGGGAAGGTGAGGGAAGGTGCGGGAAGGGAAGGGAAAGGAAGGAATGGGAAGGGAAGGGAAGGGAAGGGAAGGGAAGGGAAGGGAAGGGAAGGAAAGGGAAGGGAAGGGAAGGGAAGGGAAGGGAAGGTTTCGGGAAGGGAAGGTTCAGGGAAGGGAAGGGAAGGTTTCGGAAAGGGAAGGTTCCGGGAAGGGAAGGGTCATTTCCCGGAAGGGAAGGGAAGGTGCGGGAAGGTGCGGGAAGGTGAGGGAAGGTGCGGGAAGGGAAGGGAAAGGAAGGGATGGGAAGGGAAGGGAAGGGAAGGGAAGGGAAGGGAAGGGAAGGGAAGGGAAGGGAAGGGAATGGGAAGGGAAGGGAAGGGAAGGGAAGGGAAGGGAAGGGAAGGGAAGGGAAGGGAAGGGAAGGGAAGGGAAGGGAAGGGAAGGTGCGGGAAGGGAAGGGAAGGTGCGGGAAGGGAAGGGAAGGGAAGGGAATGGAAGGTTCCCGGAAGGGAAGAGAAGGCTCCGGGTAGGGAAGGGAAGGCAAGGGAAGGTCCGGGAAGGAAATGGAAGGGAAGGTGCGGAAAGGTGCGGGAAGGTGGGGGAAGGTGCGGGAAGGGAAGGGAAGTGAAGGGAAGGTGCGGGAAGTGAAGGTGCGGGAATGGAAGAGAAGGGAATGGAAGGGAAGGGAAGGGAAGGGAAGGGAAGGGAAGGGACGGGAAGGGAAGGGAAGGGAAGGGAAGGGATGGGAAGGGAAGGGAAGGGATGGGAAGGGAAGGGAATGTTCCCGGAAGGGAAGGTTCCGGGAAGGTTCTGGGAAGGTTCCAGGGAGGGAAGGGAAGGGAAGGTTCCGGAAAGGGAAGGTTCCGGGAAGGGAAGGTACCGGGAAGGGAAGGGAAGTTTCCGGGAAGGTTCAGGGAAGGGAAGGGAAGGGAAGGGAATGTATCGGGAACGGAAGGTTCCGGGAAGGGAAGGTTCCGGAAAGGGAAGGGAAGGTTCCGGGAAGGTTCCGGGAAGGTTCCGGGAAGGTTCCAGGAAGGGAAGGCAAGGGAAGGTTCCGGGAAGGGAAGGGAAGGTTCCGGGAAGGGGAGGGAAGGGAAGGGAGGGGAAGGGAAGGGAAGGGAAGGGAAGGGAAGGGAAGGGAAGGGAAGGGAAGGGAAGGGAAGGGAAGGGAAGGGAAGGGAAGGTTCCGGGAAGGTTCCGGGAAGGGAAGGGAAGGGAAGGGAAGGGAAGGGAAGGGAAGGGAAGGGATGGGAAGGGAAAAATCCGGGAAGGGAAGGGACGGGAAGGGAAGGGAAGGGAAGGGAAGGGAAGGGAAGGGAAGGGAAGGGAAGGGAAGGATCCGGGAAGGGAAGGGACGGGAAGGGAAGGGAAGGGAAGTGAAGGGAAGGGAAGGGAAGGGAAGGGAAGGGAAGGGAAGAGAAGGGAAGGGAAGGGAAGGGAAGGGAAGTTGTGGGAAGGTGTGGGAAGGTAAGGGAAGGGAAGGGAAGGGAAGGGAAGGGAAGGGAAGGGAAGGGAAAGGAAGGGAAGTCCCCGGGGAACATTCCGGGAAGGTGCGGGACATTGCGGAAAGGTGCGGGAAGGGAAGAGAAGGGAAGGGAAGGGAAGGATCCGGGAAGGGAATGGAAGGTTCCTGGAAGGGACGGGAAGGGAAGGGAAGGGAAGGGAAGGGAAGGGAAGGGAAGGGAAGGGAAGGGAAGGGAAGGGAAGGGAAGGGAAGGGAAAGGAAGGGATGGGAAGGGAAGGGAAGAGAAGAGAAGGGAAGGGAAGGGAAGGGAAGGGAAGGGAATGGAAGGGAAGGGAAGGGAAGGGAAAGGAAGGGAAGGGAAGGGAAGGGAAGGGACGGGAAGGGAAGGGAAGGGAAGGGAAGGGAAGGGAAGGGAAGGGAAGGGAAGGGAAGGGAAGGGATGGGAAGGGAAGGGAACGTTCCCGGAAGGGAAGGTTCCGGGAAGGTTCCGGGAAGGTTCCAGGAAGGGAAGGCAAGGGAAGGTTCCGGGAAGGGAATGTTCCGGGAAGGGAAGGTTCAGGGAAGATTCAGGGAAGGTTCAGGGAATGTTCAGGGAAGGTTCAGGGAAGGTTCAGGGAAGGGAAGGGAAGGGAAGGGAAGGGAAGGGAAGGGAAGGGAAGGGAAGGGAAGGGAAGGTTCCGGGAAGGGAATGGAAGGGAAGGGAAGAGAAGGGAAGGTTCCGGGAAGGGAAGGTTCCGGGAAGGGAAGGGAAGGGAAGGGAAGGGAAGGGAAGGGAAGGGAAGGGAAGGGAAGGGAAGGTTCTGGGAAGAGAATGGAAGGGAAGGTTCCAGGAAGGGAAGGTTCCGGGAAGGGAAGGTTCCGGGAAGGTTCCAGGAAGGGAAGGGAAGGGAAGGGAAGGGAAGGGAAGGGAAGGGAAGGGAAGGAAAGGGAAGGGAAGGGAAGGGAAGGGAAGGTTCCGTGAAAGGAAGGAAAGAGAAGGGAAGGTTCCGGGAAGGTTCCGGGAAGGTTCCAGGAAAGGAAGGCAAGGGAAGGTTCCGGGAAGGGAATGTTCCGGGAAGGGAAGGGAAGGGAAGGGAAGGGAAGGGAAGGGAAGGGAAGGTTCCCGGGAAGGGAAGGTTTCGGGAAGGGAAGGATCCGGGAAGGGAAGGGTAGGTACCCGGAAGGAAAGGGACGGGAAGGGATGGGAAGGGAAGGTCCCGGGAAGGGAAGGGAAGGGAAGGGAAGGTTCCGGGAAGGGAAGGTTCTGGGAAGGGAAGGGAAGGTTCCGGGAAGGTTCAGGGAAGGGAAGGGAAGGGAAGGGAATGTATCGGGAAGGGAAGGTTCCGGGAAGGGAAGGTTCCAGGAAGGGAAGGTACCGGGAAGGGAAGGGAAGGTTCCGGGAAGGTTCAGGGAAGGGAAGGGAAGGGAAGGGAATGTATCGGGAACGGAAGGTTCCGGGAAGGGAAGGTTCCGGAAAGGGAAGGGAAGGTTCCGGGAAGGTTCCGGGAAGGTTCCGGGAAGGTTCCAGGAAGGGAAGGCAAGGGAAGGTTCCGGGAAGGTTCTGGGAAGGGAAGGGAAGGGAAGGGAAGAGAAAGGAAGGGAAGGGAAGGGAAGGGAAGGGAAGGGAAGGGAAGGGAAGGGAAGGGAAGGGAAGGGAAGGGAAGGGAAGGGAAGGGAAGGGAAGGGAAGGGAAAGGAAGGGAAGGGAAGGGAAGCGACGGGAAGGTTCCGGGAAGGGAAGGGAAGGGAAGGGAAGGGAAGGGAAGGGAAGGGAAGGGAAGGGAAAGGAAGGGAAGGGATGGTTCAGGGAAGGGAAGGGAAGGGAAGGGAAGGGAAGAGAAAGGAAGGGAAGGGAAGGGAAGGGAAGGGAAGGGAAGGGAAGGGAAGGGAAGGGAAGGGAAAGGAAGGGAAGGGAAGGGAAGGGAAGGGAAGGGAAGGGAAGGGAAGGGAAGGGAAGGGAAGGGAAGGGAAAGGAAGGGAAGGGAAGGGAAGCGACGGGAAGGTTCCGGGAAGGGAAGGGAAGGGAAGGGAAGGGAAGGGAAGGGAAGGGAAGGGAAGGGAAGGGAAGGGAAAGGAAGGGAAGGGAAGGGAAGCGACGGGAAGGTTCCGGGAAGGGAAGGGAAGGGAAGGGAAGGGAAGGGAAGGGAAGGGAAAGGAAGGGAAGGGAAAGTTCCGGGAAGGGAAGGTTCAGGGAAGGTTCCGGGAAGGGAAGGGAAGGGAAGGTAAGGGAAGGGAAGGGAAGGTTCCGGGTAGGTTCCAGGAAGGGAAGGCAAGGGAAGGTTCCGGGAAGGGAAGGGAAGGTTCCGGGAAGGGGAGGGAAGGGAAGGGAGGGGAAGGGAAGGGAAGGGAAGGGAAGGGAAGGGAAGGGAAGGGAAGGGAAGGGAAGGGAAGGGAAGGTTCCGGGAAGGTTCCGGGAAGGTTCCGGGAAGGTTCCGGGAAGGGAAGGGAAGGGAAGGGAAGGGAAGGGAAGGGAAGGATCCGGGAAGGGAAGGGACGGGATGGGAAGGGAAGGGAAGGGAAGGGAAGGGAAGGGAATGGAAGGGAAGGATCCGGGAAGGGAAGGGACGGGAAGGGAAGGGAAGGGAAGGGAAGTCCCCGGGGAACATTCCGGGAAGGTGCGGGGCATTGCGGAAAGGTGCGGGAAGGGAAGAGAATGGAAGGGAAGGGAAGGATCCGGGAAGGGAATGGAAGGTTCCTGGAAGGGACGGGAAGGGAAGGGAAGGGAAGGGAAGGGAAGGGAAGGAAGGGAAGGGAAGGGAAGGGAAGGGAAGGGAAGGGAAGGGAAGGGAAGGGAAGGGAAGGGAAGGGAAGGGAAGGGAAGGGAAGGGAAGGGAAGGGAAGAGAAGGGAAGGGAAGGGAAGGGAAGGGAAGTTGTGGGAAGGTGTGGGAAGGGAAGGGAAGGGAAGGGAAGGGAAGGGAAGGGAAGGGAAGGGAAGGGAAAGGAAGGGAAGTCCCCGGGGAACATTCCGGGAAGGTGCGGGACATTGCGGAAAGGTGCGGGAAGGGAAGAGAAGGGAAGGGAAGGGAAGGATCCGGTAAGGGAATGGAAGGTTCCTGGAAGGGACGGGAAGGGAAGGGAAGGGAAGGGAAGGGAAGGGAAGGGAAGGGAAGGGAAGGGAAGGGAAGGGAAGGGAAGGGAAGGGATGGGAAGGGAAGGGAATGTTCCCGGAAGGGAAGGTTCCGGGAAGGTTCCGGGAAGGTTCCAGGAAGGGAAGGCAAGGGAAGGTTCCGGGAAGGGAATGTTCCGGGAAGGGAAGGTTCAGGGAAGATTCAGGGAAGGTTCAGGGAAGGTTCAGGGAAGGTTCAGGGAAGGTTCAGGGAAGGTTCAGGGAAGGGAAGGGAAGGGAAGGGAAGGGAAGGGAAGGGAAGGGAAGGGAAGGGAAGGGAAGGGAAGGGAAGGGAAGGGAAGGGAAGGGAAGGGAAGGGAAGGTTCCGGGAAGGGAAGGGAAGGGAAGGGAAGGGAAGGGAAGAGAAGGGAAGGTTCCGGGAAGGGAAGGGAAGGGAAGGGAAGGGAAGGGAAGGGAAGGGAAGGTTCCGGGAAGAGAATGGAAGGGACGGTTCCAGGAAGGGAAGGTTCCGGGAAGGGAAGGTTCCGGGAAGGTTCCGGGAAGGTTCCAGGAAGGGAAGGGAAGGGAAGGGAAGGGAAGGGAAGGGAAGGGAAGGGAAGGGAAGGTTCCAGGAAGGGAAGGGAAGGGCAGGTTCCGTGAAAGGAAGGAAAGAGAAGGGAAAGTTCCGGGAAGGTTCCGGGAAGGTTCCAGGAAGGGAAGGCAAGGGAAGGTTCCGGGAAGGGAATGTTCCAGGAAGGGAAGGGAAGGGAAGGGAAGGGAAGGGAAGGGAAGGGAAGGGAAGGGAAGGGAAGGGAAGGTTCCCGGGAACGGAAGGTTTCGGGAAGGGAAGGATCCGGTAAGGGAATGGAAGGTTCCTGGAAGGGACGGGAAGGGAAGGGAAGGGAAGGGAAGGGAAGGGAAGGGAAGGGAAGGGAAGGGAAGGGATGGGAAGGGAAGGGAATGTTCCCGGAAGGGAAGGTTCCGGGAAGGTTCCGGGAAGTTTCCAGGTAGGGAAGGCAAGGGAAGGTTCCGGGAAGGGAATGTTCCGGGAAGGGAAGGTTCAGGGAAGATTCAGGGAAGGTTCAGGGAAGGTTCAGGGAAGGTTCAGGGAAGGTTCAGGGAAGGTTCAGGGAAGGTTCAGGGAAGGGAAGGGAAGGGAAGGGAAGGGAAGGGAAGGGAAGGGAAGGGAAGGGAAGGGAAGGGAAGGGAAGGTTCCGGGAAGGGAAGGGAAGGGAAGGGAAGGGAAGGGAAGAGAAGGGAAGGTTCCGGGAAGGGAAGGGAAGGGAAGGGAAGGGAAGGGAAGGGAAGGGAAGGGAAGGGAAGGGAAGGGAAGGTTCTGGGAAGAGAATGGAAGGGACGGTTCCAGGAAGGGAAGGTTCCGGGAAGGGAAGGTTCCGGGAAGGTTCCGGGAAGGTTCCAGGAAGGGAAGGGAAGGGAAGGGAAGGGAAGGGAAGGGAAGGGAAGGGAAGGTTCCAGGAAGGGAAGGGAAGGGCAGGTTCCGTGAAAGGAAGGAAAGAGAAGGGAAAGTTCCGGGAAGGTTCCGGGAAGGTTCCAGGAAGGGAAGGCAAGGGAAGGTTCCGGGAAGGGAATGTTCCAGGAAGGGAAGGGAAGGGAAGGGAAGGGAAGGGAAGGGAAGGGAAGGGAAGGGAAGGGAAGGGAAGGTTCCCGGGAACGGAAGGTTTCGGGAAGGGAAGGATCCGGGAAGGGAAGGTTAGGTTCCCGGAAGGAAAGGGACGGGAAGGGAAGGGAAGGGAAGGTTCCAGGAAGGGGAGGGAAGGGAAGGGAAGGGAAGGAAAGGGAAGGGAAGGGAAGGGAAGGGAAGGGAAGGGAAGGAAAGGGAAGGGAAGGGAAGGAAAGGGAAGGGATGGGAAGGGATGGGAAGGATCCGGGAAGGGAAGGTTCCGGGAATGGAAGGGAAGGGAAGGGAATGGAAGGGTAGGGAAGGGAATGTTCCGGGAAGGGAAGGGAAGGGAAGGGAAGGGGAGGGAAGGGAAGGGAAGGGAAGGGAAGGGAAGGTTCCGGGAAGGGAAGGGAAAGGAAGGGAAGGTGCGGGAAGGGAAGGGCAGGTTCCGGGAAGGGATGGTACCGGGAAGGTAAGGGAAGGTTCCGGTAAGGGAAGGCACCGGGAAGGGATGATTCCGGGAAGGGAAGGTTCTGGGAAGGGAAGGTTCCGGGAAGGGAAGGGAAGGGAAGGGAAGGGAAAGGAAGGGAAGGGAAGGGAATGGAAGGGAAGGGAAGGGAAGGGAAGGGAAGGGAAGGGAAGGGAAGGGAAGGGAAGGGAAGGGATGGGAAGGGAAGGGAATGTTCCGGGAAGGTTCCGGGAAGGTTCCAGGAAGGGAAGGCAAGGGAAGGTTCCGGGAAGGGAATGTTCCGGGAAGGGAAGGTTCAGGGAAGATTCAGGGAAGGTTCAGGGAATGTTCAGGGAAGGTTCAGGGAAGGTTCAGGGAAGGGAAGGGAAGGGAAGGGAAGGGAAGGGAAGGGAAGGGAAGGGAAGGGAAGGGAAGGGAAGGTTCCGGGAAGGGAAGGGAAGGGAAGGGAAGAGAAGGGAAGGTTCCGGGAAGGGAAGGTTCCGGGAAGGGAAGGTTCCGGGAAGGGAAGGGAAGGGAAGGGAAGGGAAGGGAAGGGAAGGTTCTGGGAAGAGAATGGAAGGGAAGGTTCCAGGAAGGGAAGGTTCCGGGAAGGGAAGGTTCCGGGAAGGTTCCAGGAAAGGAAGGGAAGGGAAGGGAAGGGAAGGGAAGGGAAGGGAAGGGAAGGGAAGGGAAGGGAAGGGAAGGGAAGGGAAGGAAAGAGAAGGGAAGGTTCCGGGAAGGTTCCGGGAAGGTTCCAGGAAAGGAAGGCAAGGGAAGGTTCCGGGAAGGGAATGTTCCGGGAAGGGAAGGGAAGGGAAGGGAAGGGAAGGGAAGGGAAGGGAAGGGAAGGTTCCCGGGAAGGGAAGGTTTCGGGAAGGGAAGGATCCGGGAAGGGAAGGGTAGGTTCCCGGAAGGAAAGGGACGGGAAGGGAAGGGAAGGGAAGGTCCCGGGAAGGGAAGGGAAGGGAAGGTTCCGGGAAGGGAAGGTTCTGGGAAGGGAAGGGAAGGTTCCGGGAAGGTTCAGGGAAGGGAAGGGAAGGGAAGGGAATGTATCGGGAAGGGAAGGTTCCGGGAAGGGAAGGTTCCAGGAAGGGAAGGTACCGGGAAGGGAAGGGAAGGTTCCGGGAAGGTTCAGGGAAGGGAAGGGAAGGGAAGGGAATGTATCGGGAACGGAAGGTTCCGGGAAGGGAAGGTTCCGGAAAGGGAAGGGAAGGTTCCGGGAAGGTTCCGGGAAGGTTCCGGGAAGGTTCCAGGAAGGGAAGGCAAGGGAAGGTTCCGGGAAGGTTCCGGGAAGGGAAGGGAAGGGAAGAGAAAGGAAGGGAAGGGAAGGGAAGGGAAGGGAAGGGAAGGGAAGGGAAGGGAAGGGAAGGGAAGGGAAGGGAAGGGAAGGGAAGGGAAGGGAAGGGAAGGGAAAGGAAGGGAAGGGAAGGGAAGCGACGGGAAGGTTCCGGGAAGGGAAGGGAAGGGAAGGGAAGGGAAGGGAAGGGAAGGGAAGGGAAAGGAAGGGAAGGGAAGGTTCCGGGAAGGGAAGGTTCCGGGAAGGTTCCGGGAAGGTTCCGGGAAGGGAAGGTAAGGGAAGGGAAGGGAAGGTTCCGGGTAGGTTCCAGGAAGGGAAGGCAAGGGAAGGTTCCGGGAAGGGAAGGGAAGGTTCCGGGAAGGGGAGGGAAGGGAAGGGAGGGGAAGGGAAGGGAAGGGAAGGGAAGGGAAGGGAAGGGAAGGGAAGGGAAGGGAAGGTTCCGGGAAGGTTCCGGGAAGGTTCCGGGAAGGGAAGGGAAGGGAAGGGAAGGGAAGGGAAGGGAAGGGAAGGGAAGGATCCGGGAAGGGAAGGGACGGGAAGGGAAGGGAAGGGAAGGGAAGGGAAGGGAAGGTTCCGGGAAGGGAAGGGACGGGAAGGGAAGGGAAGGGAAGGGAAGGGAAGGGAAGGGAAGTCCCCGGGGAACATTCCGGGAAGGTGCGGGACATTGCGGAAAGGTGCGGGAAGGGAAGAGAAGGGAAGGGAAGGGAAGGGAAGGATCCGGGAAGGGAATGGAAGGTTCCTGGAAGGGACGGGAAGGGAAGGGAAGGGAAGGGAAGGGAAGGGAAGGGAAGGGAAGGGAAGGGAAGGGAAGGGAAGGGAAGGGAAGGGAAGGGAAGAGAAAGGAAGGGAAGGGAAGGGAAGGTTCCGGGAAGGGAAGGGAAGAGAAGAGAAGAGAAGGGAAGGGAAGGGAAGGTTCCGGGAAGGGAAGGGAAGGGAAGGGAAGGGAAGGGAAGGGAAGGGAAGGGAAGGGAAAGGAAGGGAAGGGAAGGGAAGGGAAGGGAAGGGAAGGGAAGGGAAGGGAAGGGAAGGGAAGGGAAGGGAAGGGAAGGGAAGGGAAGGGAAGGGAAGGGAAAGGAAGGGAAGGGAAGGGAAGGGAAGCGACGGGAAGGTTCCGGGAAGGTTCCGGGAAGGGAAGGGAAGGGAAGGGAAGGGAAGGGAAGGGAAGGGAAAGGA
This sequence comes from Melozone crissalis, assembly GCF_028551555.1. Taxonomy (NCBI): domain Eukaryota; kingdom Metazoa; phylum Chordata; class Aves; order Passeriformes; family Passerellidae; genus Melozone; species Melozone crissalis. The sequence continues at coordinate 717,763 of NW_026535992.1, read as the reverse complement.
AGGGAAGGGAAGGTTCCGGGAAGGGAAGGTTCCGGGAAGGTTCCGGGAAGGGAAGGGAAGGGAAGGTAAGGGAAGGGAAGGGAAGGTTCCGGGTAGGTTCCAGGAAGGGAAGGCAAGGGAAGGTTCCGGGAAGGGAAGGGAAGGTTCCGGGAAGGGGAGGGAAGGGAAGGGAGGGGAAGGGAAGGGAAGGGAAGGGAAGGGAAGGGAAGGGAAGGGAAGGGAAGGGAAGGGAAGGTTCCGGGAAGGTTCCGGGAAGGTTCCGGGAAGGGAAGGGAAGGGAAGGGAAGGGAAGGGAAGGGAAGGGAAGGGAAGGGATGGGAAGGGAAAAATCCGGGAAGGGAAGGGACGGGAAGGGAAGGGAAGGGAAGGGAAGGGAAGGGAAGGGAAGGGAAGGGAAGGGAAGGGAAGGATCCGGGAAGGGAAGGGACGGGAAGGGAAGGGAAGGGAAGTGAAGGGAAGGGAAGGGAAGGGAAGGGAAGGGAAGGGAAGAGAAGGGAAGGGAAGGGAAGGGAAGGGAAGTTGTGGGAAGGTGTGGGAAGGGAAGGGAAGGGAAGGGAAGGGAAGGGAAGGGAAGGGAAGGGAAGGGAAAGGAAGGGAAGTCCCCGGGGAACATTCCGGGAAGGTGCGGGACATTGCGGAAAGGTGCGGGAAGGGAAGAGAAGGGAAGGGAAGGGAAGGATCCGGGAAGGGAATGGAAGGTTCCTGGAAGGGACGGGAAGGGAAGGGAAGGGAAGGGAAGGGAAGGGATGGGAAGGGAAGGGAAGGGAAGGGAAGGGAAGGGAAGGGAAGGGAAGGGAAGGGAAAGGAAGGGATGGGAAGGGAAGGGAAGAGAAGAGAAGGGAAGGGAAGGGAAGGGAAGGGAAGGGAATGGAAGGGAAGGGAAGGGAAGGGAAAGGAAGGGAAGGGAAGGGAAGGGAAGGGACGGGAAGGGAAGGGAAGGGAAGGGAAGGGAAGGGAAGGGAAGGGAATGGAAGGGAAGGGATGGGAAGGGAAGGGAACGTTCCCGGAAGGGAAGGTTCCGGGAAGGTTCCGGGAAGGTTCCAGGAAGGGAAGGCAAGGGAAGGTTCCGGGAAGGGAATGTTCCGGGAAGGGAAGGTTCAGGGAAGATTCAGGGAAGGTTCAGGGAATGTTCAGGGAAGGTTCAGGGAAGGTTCAGGGAAGGGAAGGGAAGGGAAGGGAAGGGAAGGGAAGGGAAGGGAAGGGAAGGGAAGGGAAGGGAAGGGAAGGGAAGGTTCCGGGAAGGGAAGGGAAGGGAAGGGAAGAGAAGGGAAGGTTCCGGGAAGGGAAGGTTCCGGAAAGGGAAGGGAAGGGAAGGGAAGGGAAGGGAAGGGAAGGGAAGGGAAGGGAAGGGAAGGGAAGGGAAGGGAAGGGAAGGGAAGGTTCTGGGAAGAGAATGGAAGGGAAGGTTCCAGGAAGGGAAGGTTCCGGGAAGGGAAGGTTCCGGGAAGGTTCCAGGAAGGGAAGGGAAGGGAAGGGAAGGGAAGGGAAGGGAAGGGAAGGGAAGGAAAGGGAAGGGAAGGGAAGGGAAGGGAAGGTTCCGTGAAAGGAAGGAAAGAGAAGGGAAGGTTCCGGGAAGGTTCCGGGAAGGTTCCAGGAAAGGAAGGCAAGGGAAGGTTCCGGGAAGGGAATGTTCCGGGAAGGGAAGGGAAGGGAAGGGAAGGGAAGGGAAGGGAAGGGAAGGTTCCCGGGAAGGGAAGGTTTCGGGAAGGGAAGGATCCGGGAAGGGAAGGGTAGGTTCCCGGAAGGAAAGGGACGGGAAGGGATGGGAAGGGAAGGTCCCGGGAAGGGAAGGGAAGGGAAGGGAAGGTTCCGGGAAGGGAAGGTTCTGGGAAGGGAAGGGAAGGTTCCGGGAAGGTTCAGGGAAGGGAAGGGAAGGGAAGGGAATGTATCGGGAAGGGAAGGTTCCGGGAAGGGAAGGTTCCAGGAAGGGAAGGTACCGGGAAGGGAAGGGAAGGTTCCGGGAAGGTTCAGGGAAGGGAAGGGAAGGGAAGGGAATGTATCGGGAACGGAAGGTTCCGGGAAGGGAAGGTTCCGGAAAGGGAAGGGAAGGTTCCGGGAAGGTTCCGGGAAGGTTCCAGGAAGGGAAGGCAAGGGAAGGTTCCGGGAAGGTTCCGGGAAGGGAAGGGAAGGGAAGGGAAGAGAAAGGAAGGGAAGGGAAGGGAAGGGAAGGGAAGGGAAGGGAAGGGAAGGGAAGGGAAGGGAAGGGAAGGGAAGGGAAGGGAAGGGAAGGGAAGGGAAGGGAAGGGAAGGGAAGGGAAGGGAAGGGAAGGGAAAGGAAGGGAAGGGAAGGGAAGCGACGGGAAGGTTCCGGGAAGGGAAGGGAAGGGAAGGGAAGGGAAGGGAAGGGAAGGGAAGGGAAAGGAAGGGAAGGGAAGGTTCAGGGAAGGGAAGGGAAGGGAAGGGAAGGGAAGAGAAAGGAAGGGAAGGGAAGGGAAGGGAAGGGAAGGGAAGGGAAGGGAAGGGAAGGGAAGGGAAGGGAAGGGAAGGGAAGGGAAGGGAAGGGAAGGGAAGGGAAAGGAAGGGAAGGGAAGGGAAGCGACGGGAAGGTTCCGGGAAGGGAAGGGAAGGGAAGGGAAGGGAAGGGAAGGGAAGGGAAGGGAAGGGAAGGGAAGGGAAGGGAAGGGAAAGGAAGGGAAGGGAAGGGAAGCGACGGGAAGGTTCCGGGAAGGGAAGGGAAGGGAAGGGAAGGGAAGGGAAGGGAAGGGAAGGGAAAGGAAGGGAAGGGAAAGTTCCGGGAAGGGAAGGTTCAGGGAAGGTTCCGGGAAGGGAAGGGAAGGGAAGGTAAGGGAAGGGAAGGGAAGGTTCCGGGTAGGTTCCAGGAAGGGAAGGCAAGGGAAGGTTCCGGGAAGGGAAGGGAAGGTTCCGGGAAGGGGAGGGAAGGGAAGGGAGGGGAAGGGAAGGGAAGGGAAGGGAAGGGAAGGGAAGGGAAGGGAAGGGAAGGGAAGGGAAGGGAAGGGAAGGGAAGGGAAGGGAAGGGAAGGTTCCGGGAAGGTTCCGGGAAGGTTCCGGGAAGGGAAGGGAAGGGAAGGGAAGGGAAGGGAAGGGAAGGGAAGGGAAGGGAAGGGAAGGGAAGGGAAGGATCCGGGAAGGGAAGGGACGGGATGGGAAGGGAAGGGAAGGGAAGGGAAGGGAAGGGAAGGGAAGGGAAGGATCCGGGAAGGGAAGGGACGGGAAGGGAAGGGAAGGGAAGGGAAGGGAAGGGAAGGGAAGTCCCCGGGGAACATTCCGGGAAGGTGCGGGGCATTGCGGAAAGGTGCGGGAAGGGAAGAGAAGGGAAGGGAAGGGAAGGATCCGGGAAGGGAATGGAAGGTTCCTGGAAGGGACGGGAAGGGAAGGGAAGGGAAGGGAAGGGAAGGGAAGGGAAGGAAGGGAAGGGAAGGGAAGGGAAGGGAAGGGAAGGGAAGGGAAGGGAAGGGAAGGGAAGGGAAGGGAAGGGAAGGGAAGGGAAGGGAAGGGAAGAGAAGGGAAGGGAAGGGAAGGGAAGGGAAGTTGTGGGAAGGTGTGGGAAGGGAAGGGAAGGGAAGGGAAGGGAAGGGAAGGGAAGGGAAGGGAAGGGAAAGGAAGGGAAGTCCCCGGGGAACATTCCGGGAAGGTGCGGGACATTGCGGAAAGGTGCGGGAAGGGAAGAGAAGGGAAGGGAAGGGAAGGATCCGGTAAGGGAATGGAAGGTTCCTGGAAGGGACGGGAAGGGAAGGGAAGGGAAGGGAAGGGAAGGGAAGGGAAGGGAAGGGAAGGGAAGGGAAGGGAAGGGAAGGGATGGGAAGGGAAGGGAATGTTCCCGGAAGGGAAGGTTCCGGGAAGGTTCCGGGAAGTTTCCAGGAAGGGAAGGCAAGGGAAGGTTCCGGGAAGGGAATGTTCCGGGAAGGGAAGGTTCAGGGAAGATTCAGGGAAGGTTCAGGGAAGGTTCAGGGAAGGTTCAGGGAAGGTTCAGGGAAGGTTCAGGGAAGGGAAGGGAAGGGAAGGGAAGGGAAGGGAAGGGAAGGGAAGGGAAGGGAAGGGAAGGGAAGGGAAGGGAAGGGAAGGGAAGGGAAGGGAAGGGAAGGGAAGGTTCCGGGAAGGGAAGGGAAGGGAAGGGAAGGGAAGAGAAGGGAAGGTTCCGGGAAGGGAAGGGAAGGGAAGGGAAGGGAAGGGAAGGGAAGGGAAGGGAAGGTTCTGGGAAGAGAATGGAAGGGACGGTTCCAGGAAGGGAAGGTTCCGGGAAGGGAAGGTTCCGGGAAGGTTCCGGGAAGGTTCAGGGAAGGTTCAGGGAAGGGAAGGGAAGGGAAGGGAAGGGAAGGGAAGGGAAGGGAAGGTTCCAGGAAGGGAAGGGAAGGGCAGGTTCCGTGAAAGGAAGGAAAGAGAAGGGAAAGTTCCGGGAAGGTTCCGGGAAGGTTCCAGGAAGGGAAGGCAAGGGAAGGTTCCGGGAAGGGAATGTTCCAGGAAGGGAAGGGAAGGGAAGGGAAGGGAAGGGAAGGGAAGGGAAGGGAAGGGAAGGGAAGGTTCCCGGGAACGGAAGGTTTCGGGAAGGGAAGGATCCGGTAAGGGAATGGAAGGTTCCTGGAAGGGACGGGAAGGGAAGGGAAGGGAAGGGAAGGGAAGGGAAGGGAAGGGAAGGGAAGGGAAGGGAAGGGAAGGGAAGGGAAGGGATGGGAAGGGAAGGGAATGTTCCCGGAAGGGAAGGTTCCGGGAAGGTTCCGGGAAGTTTCCAGGAAGGGAAGGCAAGGGAAGGTTCCGGGAAGGGAATGTTCCGGGAAGGGAAGGTTCAGGGAAGATTCAGGGAAGGTTCAGGGAAGGTTCAGGGAAGGTTCAGGGAAGGTTCAGGGAAGGTTCAGGGAAGGTTCAGGGAAGGGAAGGGAAGGGAAGGGAAGGGAAGGGAAGGGAAGGGAAGGGAAGGGAAGGGAAGGGAAGGGAAGGGAAGGTTCCGGGAAGGGAAGGGAAGGGAAGGGAAGGGAAGGGAAGGGAAGAGAAGGGAAGGTTCCGGGAAGGGAAGGGAAGGGAAGGGAAGGGAAGGGAAGGGAAGGGAAGGGAAGGGAAGGGAAGGGAAGGTTCTGGGAAGAGAATGGAAGGGACGGTTCCAGGAAGGGAAGGTTCCGGGAAGGGAAGGTTCCGGGAAGGTTCCGGGAATGTTCCAGGAAGGGAAGGGAAGGGAAGGGAAGGGAAGGGAAGGGAAGGGAAGGGAAGGGAAGGTTCCAGGAAGGGAAGGGAAGGGCAGGTTCCGTGAAAGGAAGGAAAGAGAAGGGAAAGTTCCGGGAAGGTTCCGGGAAGGTTCCAGGAAGGGAAGGCAAGGGAAGGTTCCGGGAAGGGAATGTTCCAGGAAGGGAAGGGAAGGGAAGGGAAGGGAAGGGAAGGGAAGGGAAGGGAAGGGAAGGGAAGGTTCCCGGGAACGGAAGGTTTCGGGAAGGGAAGGATCCGGGAAGGGAAGGTTAGGTTCCCGGAAGGAAAGGGACGGGAAGGGAAGGGAAGGGAAGGTTCCAGGAAGGGGAGGGAAGGGAAGGGAAGGGAAGGAAAGGGAAGGGAAGGGAAGGGAAGGGAAGGGAAGGGAAGGGAAGGAAAGGGAAGGGAAGGGAAGGAAAGGGAAGGGATGGGAAGGGATGGGAAGGATCCGGGAAGGGAAGGTTCCGGGAATGGAAGGGAAGGGAAGGGAAGGGAAGGGTAGGGAAGGGAATGTTCCGGGAAGGGAAGGGAAGGGAAGGGAAGGGGAGGGAAGGGAAGGGAAGGGAAGGGAAGGGAAGGTTCCGGGAAGGGAAGGGAAAGGAAGGGAAGGTGCGGGAAGGGAAGGGCAGGTTCCGGGAAGGGATGGTACCGGGAAGGTAAGGGAAGGTTCCGGTAAGGGAAGGCACCGGGAAGGGATGATTCCGGGAAGGGAAGGTTCTGGGAAGGGAAGGTTCCGGGAAGGGAAGGGAAGGGAAGGGAAGGGAAAGGAAGGGAAGGGAAGGGAAGGGAAGGGAAGGGAAGGGAAGGGAAGGGAAGGGAAGGGAAGGGAAGGGAAGGGATGGGAAGGGAAGGGAATGTTCCGGGAAGGTTCCGGGAAGGTTCCAGGAAGGGAAGGCAAGGGAAGGTTCCGGGAAGGGAATGTTCCGGGAAGGGAAGGTTCAGGGAAGATTCAGGGAAGGTTCAGGGAATGTTCAGGGAAGGTTCAGGGAAGGTTCAGGGAAGGTTCAGGGAAGGGAAGGGAAGGGAAGGGAAGGGAAGGGAAGGGAAGGGAAGGGAAGGGAAGGGAAGGTTCCGGGAAGGGAAGGGAAGGGAAGGGAAGAGAAGGGAAGGTTCCGGGAAGGGAAGGTTCCGGGAAGGGAAGGTTCCGGGAAGGGAAGGGAAGGGAAGGGAAGGGAAGGGAAGGGAAGGGAAGGGAAGGTTCTGGGAAGAGAATGGAAGGGAAGGTTCCAGGAAGGGAAGGTTCCGGGAAGGGAAGGTTCCGGGAAGGTTCCAGGAAAGGAAGGGAAGGGAAGGGAAGGGAAGGGAAGGGAAGGGAAGGGAAGGGAAGGGAAGGGAAGGGAAGGGAAGGAAAGAGAAGGGAAGGTTCCGGGAAGGTTCCGGGAAGGTTCCAGGAAAGGAAGGCAAGGGAAGGTTCCGGGAAGGGAATGTTCCGGGAAGGGAAGGGAAGGGAAGGGAAGGGAAGGGAAGGGAAGGGAAGGTTCCCGGGAAGGGAAGGTTTCGGGAAGGGAAGGATCCGGGAAGGGAAGGGTAGGTTCCCGGAAGGAAAGGGACGGGAAGGGAAGGGAAGGGAAGGTCCCGGGAAGGGAAGGGAAGGGAAGGGAAGGTTCCGGGAAGGGAAGGTTCTGGGAAGGGAAGGGAAGGTTCCGGGAAGGTTCAGGGAAGGGAAGGGAAGGGAAGGGAATGTATCGGGAAGGGAAGGTTCCGGGAAGGGAAGGTTCCAGGAAGGGAAGGTACCGGGAAGGGAAGGGAAGGTTCCGGGAAGGTTCAGGGAAGGGAAGGGAAGGGAAGGGAATGTATCGGGAACGGAAGGTTCCGGGAAGGGAAGGTTCCGGAAAGGGAAGGGAAGGTTCCGGGAAGGTTCCGGGAAGGTTCCGGGAAGGTTCCAGGAAGGGAAGGCAAGGGAAGGTTCCGGGAAGGGTCCGGGAAGGTTCCGGGAAGGGAAGAGAAAGGAAGGGAAGGGAAGGGAAGGGAAGGGAAGGGAAGGGAAGGGAAGGGAAGGGAAGGGAAGGGAAGGGAAGGGAAGGGAAGGGAAGGGAAGGGAAGGGAAGGGAAGGGAAGGGAAAGGAAGGGAAGGGAAGGGAAGCGACGGGAAGGTTCCGGGAAGGGAAGGGAAGGGAAGGGAAGGGAAGGGAAGGGAAAGGAAGGGAAGGGAAGGTTCCGGGAAGGGAAGGTTCCGGGAAGGTTCCGGGAAGGGAAGGGAAGGGAAGGTAAGGGAAGGGAAGGGAAGGTTCCGGGTAGGTTCCAGGAAGGGAAGGCAAGGGAAGGTTCCGGGAAGGGAAGGGAAGGTTCCGGGAAGGGGAGGGAAGGGAAGGGAGGGGAAGGGAAGGGAAGGGAAGGGAAGGGAAGGGAAGGGAAGGGAAGGGAAGGGAAGGTTCCGGGAAGGTTCCGGGAAGGTTCCGGGAAGGTTCCGGGAAGGGAAGGGAAGGGAAGGGAAGGGAAGGGAAGGGAAGGGAAGGGAAGGATCCGGGAAGGGAAGGGACGGGAAGGGAAGGGAAGGGAAGGGAAAGGAAGGGAAGGGAAGGATCCGGGAAGGGAAGGGACGGGAAGGGAAGGGAAGGGAAGGGAAGGGAAGGGAAGGGAAGGGAAGGGAAGGGAAGTCCCCGGGGAACATTCCGGGAAGGTGCGGGTCATTGCGGAAAGGTGCGGGAAGAGAAGAGAAGGGAAGGGAAGGGAAGGATCCGGGAAGGGAATGGAAGGTTCCTGGAAGGGACGGGAAGGGAAGGGAAGGGAAGGGAAGGGAAGGGAAGGGAAGGAAGGGAAGGGAAGGGAAGGGAAGGGAAGGGAAGGGAAGGGAAGGGAAGGGAAGGGAAGGGAAGGGAAGGGAAGGGAAGGGAAGGGAAGAGAAGGGAAGGGAAGGGAAGGGAAGGGAAGTTGTGGGAAGGTGTGGGAAGGGAAGGGAAGTGAAGGGAAGGGAAGGGAAGGGAAGGGAAAGGAAGGGAAGTCCCCGGGGAACATTCCGGGAAGGTGCGGGACATTGCGGAAAGGTGCGGGAAGGGAAGAGAAGGGAAGGGAAGGGAAGGATCCGGGAAGGGAATGGAAGGTTCCTGGAAGGGACGGGAAGGGAAGGGAAGGGAAGGGAAGGGAAGGGAAGGGAAGGGAAGGGAAGGGAAGGGAAGGGAAGGGAAGGGAAGGGATGGGAAGGGAAGGGAATGTTTCCGGAAGGGAAGGTTCCGGGAAGGTTCCGGGAAGGTTCCAGGAAGGGAAGGCAAGGGAAGGTTCCGGGAAGGGAATGTTCCGGGAAGGGAAGGTTCAGGGAAGATTCAGGGAAGGTTCAGGGAATGTTCAGGGAAGGTTCAGGGAAGGTTCAGGGAAGGGAAGGGAAGGGAAGGGAAGGGAAGGGAAGGGAAAGGAAGGGAAGGGAAGGTTCCGGGAAGGGAAGGTTCCGGGAAGGTTCCGGGAAGGGAAGGGAAGGGAAGGTAAGGGAAGGGAAGGGAAGGTTCCGGGTAGGTTCCAGGAAGGGAAGGCAAGGGAAGGTTCCGGGAAGGGAAGGGAAGGTTCCGGGAAGGGGAGGGAAGGGAAGGGAGGGGAAGGGAAGGGAAGGGAAGGGAAGGGAAGGGAAGGGAAGGGAAGGGAAGGGAAGGTTCCGGGAAGGTTCCGGGAAGGTTCCGGGAAGGTTCCGGGAAGGGAAGGGAAGGGAAGGGAAGGGAAGGGAAGGGAAGGGAAGGGAAGGATCCGGGAAGGGAAGGGACGGGAAGGGAAGGGAAGGGAAGGGAAAGGAAGGGAAGGGAAGGATCCGGGAAGGGAAGGGACGGGAAGGGAAGGGAAGGGAAGGGAAGGGAAGGGAAGGGAAGGGAAGGGAAGGGAAGGGAAGGGAAGTCCCCGGGGAACATTCCGGGAAGGTGCGGGTCATTGCGGAAAGGTGCGGGAAGAGAAGAGAAGGGAAGGGAAGGGAAGGATCCGGGAAGGGAATGGAAGGTTCCTGGAAGGGACGGGAAGGGAAGGGAAGGGAAGGGAAGGGAAGGGAAGGGAAGGAAGGGAAGGGAAGGGAAGGGAAGGGAAGGGAAGGGAAGGGAAGGGAAGGGAAGGGAAGGGAAGGGAAGGGAAGGGAAGGGAAGAGAAGGGAAGGGAAGGGAAGGGAAGGGAAGTTGTGGGAAGGTGTGGGAAGGGAAGGGAAGTGAAGGGAAGGGAAGGGAAGGGAAGGGAAAGGAAGGGAAGTCCCCGGGGAACATTCCGGGAAGGTGCGGGACATTGCGGAAAGGTGCGGGAAGGGAAGAGAAGGGAAGGGAAGGGAAGGATCCGGGAAGGGAATGGAAGGTTCCTGGAAGGGACGGGAAGGGAAGGGAAGGGAAGGGAAGGGAAGGGAAGGGAAGGGAAGGGAAGGGAAGGGAAGGGAAGGGAAGGGATGGGAAGGGAAGGGAATGTTTCCGGAAGGGAAGGTTCCGGGAAGGTTCCGGGAAGGTTCCAGGAAGGGAAGGCAAGGGAAGGTTCCGGGAAGGGAATGTTCCGGGAAGGGAAGGTTCAGGGAAGATTCAGGGAAGGTTCAGGGAATGTTCAGGGAAGGTTCAGGGAAGGTTCAGGGAAGGGAAGGGAAGGGAAGGGAAGGGAAGGGAAGGGAAGGGAAGGGAAGGGAAGGGAAGGGAAGGGAAGGGAAGGGAAGGTTCCGGGAAGGGAAGGGAAGGGAAGGGAAGGGAAGAGAAGGGAAGGTTCCGGGAAGGGAAGGTTCCGGGAAGGGAAGGTTCCGGGAAGGGAAGGGAAGGGAAGGGAAGGGAAGGGAAGGGAAGGTTCTGGGAAGAGAATGGAAGGGAAGGTTCCAGGAAGGGAAGGTTCCGGGAAGGGAAGGTTCCGGGAAGGTTCCAGGAAAGGAAGGGAAGGGAAGGGAAGGGAAGGGAAGGGAAGGGAAGGGAAGGGAAGGGAAGGGAAGGGAAGGGAAGGGAAGGGAAGGAAAGAGAAGGGAAGGTTCCGGGAAGGTTCCGGGAAGGTTCCAGGAAAGGAAGGCAAGGGAAGGTTCCGGGAAGGGAATGTTCCGGGAAGGGAAGGGAAGGGAAGGGAAGGGAAGGGAAGGGAAGGGAAGGGAAGGGAAGGGAAGGTTCCCGGGAAGGGAAGGTTTCGGGAAGGGAAGGATCCGGGAAGGGAAGGGTAGGTTCCCGGAAGGAAAGGGACGGGAAGGGAAGGGAAGGGAAGGTCCCGGGAAGGGAAGGGAAGGGAAGGGAAGGGAAGGGAAGGGAAGGGAAGGGAAGGGAAAGGAAGGGAAGGGAAGGTTCCGGGAAGGGAAGGTTCCGGGAAGGTTCCGGGAAGGGAAGGGAAGGGAAGGTAAGGGAAGGGAAGGGAAGGTTCCGGGTAGGTTCCAGGAAGGGAAGGCAAGGGAAGGTTCCGGGAAGGGAAGGGAAGGTTCTGGGAAGGGGAGGGAAGGGAAGGGAGGGGAAGGGAAGGGAAGGGAAGGGAAGGGAAGGGAAGGGAAGGGAAGGGAAGGGAAGGGAAGGGAAGGTTCCGGGAAGGTTCCGGGAAGGTTCCGGGAAGGGAAGGGAAGGGAAGGGAAGGGAAGGGAAGGGAAGGGAAGGATCCGGGAAGGGAAGGGACGGGAAGGGAAGGGAAGGGAAGGGAAGGGAAGGGAAGGGAAGGGAAGGATCCGGGAAGGGAAGGGACGGGAAGGGAAGGGAAGGGAAGGGAAGGGAAGGGAAGGGAAGGGAAGGGAAGAGAAGGGAAGGGAAGGGAAGGGAAGGGAAGTTGTGGGAAGGTGTGGGAAGGGAAGGGAAGTGAAGGGAAGGGAAGGGAAGGGAAGGGAAAGGAAGGGAAGTCCCCGGGGAACATTCCGGGAAGGTGCGGGACATTGCGGAAAGGTGCGGGAAGGGAAGAGAAGGGAAGGGAAGGGAAGGATCCGGGAAGGGAATGGAAGGTTCCTGGAAGGGACGGGAAGGGAAGGGAAGGGAAGGGAAGGGAAGGGAAGGGAAGGGAAGGGAAGGGAAGGGAAGGGAAGGGATGGGAAGGGAAGGGAATGTTTCCGGAAGGGAAGGTTCCGGGAAGGTTCCGGGAAGGTTCCAGGAAGGGAAGGCAAGGGAAGGTTCCGGGAAGGGAATGTTCCGGGAAGGGAAGGTTCAGGGAAGATTCAGGGAAGGTTCAGGGAAGGTTCAGGGAAGGTTCAGGGAAGGTTCAGGGAAGGGAAGGGAAGGGAATGGAAGGGAAGGGAAGGGAAGGGAAGGGAAGGGAAGGGAAGGGAAGGGAAGGGAAGGGAAGGGAAGGGAAGGGAAGGGAAGGGAAGGGAAGGGAAGGGAAGGGAAGGGAAGGTTCCGGGAAGGGAAGGGAAGGGAAGGGAAGGGAAGAGAAGGGAAGGTTCCGGGAAGGGAAGGGAAGGGAAGGGAAGGGAAGGGAAGGGAAGGGAAGGGAAGGTTCTGGGAAGAGAATGGAAGGGAAGGTTCCAGGAAGGGAAGGTTCCGGGAAGGGAAGGTTCCGGGAAGGTTCCGGGAAGGTTCCAGGAAGGGAAGGGAAGGGAAGGGAAGGGAAGGGAAGGGAAGGGAAGGGAAGGGAAGGTTCCAGGAAGGGAAGGGAAGGGCAGGTTCCGTGAAAGGAAGGAAAGAGAAGGGAAAGTTCCGGGAAGGTTCCGGGAAGGTTCCAGGAAGGGAAGGCAAGGGAAGGTTCCGGGAAGGGAATGTTCCAGGAAGGGAAGGGAAGGGAAGGGAAGGGAAGGGAAGGGAAGGGAAGGGAAGGGAATGTTCCCGGGAACGGAAGGTTTCGGGAAGGGAAGGATCCGGGAAGGGAAGGGCAGGTTCCCGGAAGGAAAGGGACGGGAAGGGAAGGGAAGGGAAGGCTCCAGGAAGGGGAGGGAAGGGAAGGGAAGGGAAGGAAAGGGAAGGGAAGGGAAGGGAAGGGAAGGGAAGGAAAGGGAAGGGATGGGAAGGGATGGGAAGGATCCGGGAAGGGAAGGTTCCGGGAAGGGAAGGGAAGGGAAGGGAAGGGAAGGGAAGGGAAGGTGCGGGAAGGGAAGGGAAGGGAAGGGAATGGAAGGGAAGGGGAGGGAATGGAAGGGATGGGAAGGAAGGGAAGGGAAGGTCCCGGGAAGGTTCCGGGAAGGTTCCGGGAAGGGAATGGAAGGGAAGAGAAGGGAGGGAAGGGTAGGGAAGGGAAGGTTCCGGGAAGGGAAGGGAAGGGAAGGGAAGGGAAGGGAAGGGAAGGGAAGGTTCCGGGAAGGGAAGGGAAAGGAAGGGAAGGTGCGGGAAGGGAAGGGCAGGTTCCGGGAAGGGATGGTACCGGGAAGGTAAGGGAAGGTTCCGGTAAGGGAAGGCACCGGGAAGGGATGATTCCGGGAAGGGAAGGTTCTGGGAAGGGAAGGTTCCGGGAAGGGAAGGGAAGGGAAGGGAAGAGAAGGGAAGGGAATGGAAGGGAAGGTTCCGGGAAGGGAAGGGAAATGAAGGGAAGGGAAGGGAAGGGAAGGGAAGGTTCCGGGAAGGGAAGGTTCCGGGAAGGGAAGGGAAGGGAAGGGAAGGGAAGGGAAGGGAAGGGAAGGGAAGGGAAGGGAAGGGAAGGGAAGGGAAGGGAAGGGAAGGGAAGGGAAGGGAAGGGAAGGGAAGGTTCCGGGAACGGGAGGGAAGGGAAGGGAAGGTTCCGGGAAAGGAAGGGAAGGGAAGGGAAGGGAAGGGAAGGGATTGGAAGGGAAGGGAAGGATCCGGGAAGGGAAGGGAGGGGAAGGGAAGGGAAGGGAAGGGAAGGGAAGGGAAGGGAAGGGAAGGGAAGGGAAGGGAAGGGAAGGGAAGGGAAGGGAAGGGAAGGGAAGGGAAGGGAAGGGAAGGAAGGGAAGGGAAGGATCCGGGAAGGGAAGGGAAGGGAAGGATCCGGGAAGGGAAGGGAAGGGAAGGATCCGGGAAGGGAAGGGAGGGGAATGGAAGGGAAGGGAAGGGAAGGGAAGGGAAGGGAAGGGAAGGGAAGGGAAGGGAAGGGAAGGGAAGGAAATGGAAAGGAAGGGAAGGGACGGGAAGGGAAGGGAAGAATCCGGGAAGGGAAGGGACGGGAAGGGAAGGGAAGGGAAGGGAAGGGAAGGGAAGGGATAGGAAGGGAAGGGAAGAGAAGGGGAGGGAAGGGAAGGGAAGGGAAGGGAAGGGAATGGAAGGGAAGGGAAGGGAAGGGAAGGGAAGCGAAGGGAAGGGAAGGGAAGGGAAGGTTCCGGGAAGGAAATGGAAAGGAAGGGAAGGGAAGGGAAGGGAAGGGAAGGGAAGGGAAGGGAAGGGAAGGGAAGGTTCCGGGAAGGGATGGTACCGGGAAGGGAAGGGAAGGTTCCGGTAAGGGAAGGTACCGGGAAGGGATGGTTCCGGGAAGGGAAGGTTCCGGGAAGGGAAGGTTCCGGGAAGGGAAGGTTCCGGGAAGGGAAGGGAAGGGAAGGGAAGGGAAGGGAAGGGAAGGGAAGGGAAGGGAAGGGAAGGTGCAGGAAGGGGAGGTGCGGGAAGGGAAGGGAAGGGAAGGTGCGGGAAGGGAAGGGAAGGGAAGGGAAGGTTCCGGGAAGGGAATGGAAGGGAAGGGAAGGGAAGGGAAGGGAAGGGAAGGGAAGGGAAGGGAAGGGAAGGGAAAGGAAGGGAAGGGAAGGGAAGGTTCCGGGAAGGGAAGGTTCCGGGAAGGGAAGGTTCGGGAAGGGAAGGGAAGGGAAGGGAAAGGAAGGGAAGGGAAGGGAAGCGAAGCCAAGGGAAGGTTTCGGGAAGGGAAGGGAAGGTCCCGGGAAGGTTCCGGGAAGGTTCCGGGAAGGTATCGGGAAGGTTCCGGGAAGGTTCCAGGAAGGGAAGTTGCGGCAAAGCAAGGTGCTGGAAGGGAACGGAAGGTAAGAGAATGGTCCGGAAAGTGAAGGTTCCGGGAAGGTTCCGGGAACGGAACGGAAGGGAAGGGAATGTTCCGGGAAGGGAGGGGTCCGGGAAGGGATGGTTCCGGGAAGGGAAGGGAAGGTTCCGGTAAGGGAAGCTACCGGGAAGGGAAGGGAAGGGAAGGGAAGGGAAGGGAAGGTTCCCGGAAGGGAAGAGAAGGCTCCGGGTAGGGAAGGGAAGGCAAGGGAAGGTCCAGGAAGGAAATGGAAGGGAAGGTGCGTGAAGGGAACGGAAGGTTCCGGGAAGGTAAGGTGCGGGACGGGAAGGGAAGTTGCGGGATAGTGCGGGAAGGGAAGGGAAGGTGCGGGAAGGTGCGGGAAGGGAAGGGAAGTGAAGGGAAGGTGCGGGAAGTGATGGTGCGGGAATGGAAATAAGGGAAGGGAAGGGAAGGTTCCGGGAAGGGAAGGTTCCGGGAAGGGAAGGGAAGGGAAGGGAAGGGAAGGGAAGGGAAGGGAAGGGAAGGTTCCGGGAAGGTTCCGTGAAAGGAAGGGAAGGGAAGGGAAGGTTCCGGGAAGGTTCCGGGAGGGTTCCAGGAAGGGAAGGCAAGGGAAGTTTCCGGGAAGGGAATGTTCCGGGAAGGGAAGGGAAGGGAAGGTTTCGGAAAGGGAAGGTTCCGGGAAGGGAAGGGTCATTTCCCGGAAGGGAAGGGAAGGTGCGGGAAGGTGTGGGAAGGTGAGGGAAGGTGCGGGAAGGGAAGGGAAAGGAAGGGATGGGAAGGGAAGGTGTGGGAAGGGAAGGGAAGGGAAGGGAAGGGAAGGGAAGGGAAGGGACAGGAAGCGAAGGGAATGGAAGGTCCCCGGAAGGGAAGAGAACGCTCCGGGTAGGGAAGGGAAGGCAAGGGAAGGTCCGGGAAGGAAATGGAAGGGATAGTGCGGGAAGGTGCGGGAAAGTGCGGAAAGGTGCGGGAAGGTGCGGGAACGTGCGGGAAGGGAAGGGAAGTGAAGGGAAGGTGCGGGAAGTGAAGGTGCGGGAATGGAAGAGAAAGGAAGGGAAGGGAAGGGAAGGGAAGGGAAGGGAAGGGAAGGGAAGGGAAGGGAAGGGAAGGGAAGGGAAGGGAAGGGAAGGGAAGGGAAGGGAAGGGAAGGGAAGGGAAGGGAAGGGAAGGGAAGGTTGCGGGAAGGAAAGGGAAGGGAAGGGAAGGGAAAGGAAGGGAAGGGAAGGGAAGGGAAGGGTCGGTTCCCGGAAGGGAAGGGAAGGTGCGGGAAGGTGCGGGAAGGTGCGGGAAGGGAAGGGAAAAGAAGGGAAGGGAAGGGAAGGGAAGGGAAAGGAAAGGAAGGGAAGGGAAGGTTCCGGGAAGGAAGGGTTCCGGGAAGGGAAGGGAAGGGAAGGGAAGGGAAGGGAAGGGAAGGGAAGGGAAGCGAAGCAAAGGGAAAGTTTCGGGAAGGGAAGGGAAGGTCCCGGGAAGGTTCCGGGAAGGTTCCGGGAAGGTATCGGGAATGTTCCGGGAAGGTTCCAGGAAGTGAAGTTGCGGCAAACCAAGGTGCTGGAAGGGAACGGAAGGTAAGAGAATGGTCCGGGAAGTGAAGGTTCCGGGAAGGTTCCGGGAAAGGAAGGGAAGGGAAGGGAAGGTTCCAGGAAGGGAGGGTTCCGGGAAGGGATGGTTCCGGGAAGGGAAGGGAAGGTTCCGGTAAGGGAAGCAACCGGGAAGGGAAGGGAAGGGAAGGGAAGGGAAGGGAAGGGAAGGGAAGGGAAGGGAAGGGAAGGTTCCCGGAAGGGAAGAGAAGGCTCCGGGTAGGGAAGGGAAGGCAAGGGAAGGTCCGGGAAGGAAATGGAAGGGAAGGTGCGGGAAGGGAACGGAAGGTGCGGGAAGGTAAGGTGCGGAGAGGGAAGGGAAGTTGCGGGAAGGTGCGGGAAGGGAAGGGAAGGTGCGGGAAGGTGCGGGAAGGGAAGGGAAGTGAAAGGGAAGGTGCGGGAAGTGATGGTGCGGGAATGGAAGAGAAGGGAAGGGAAGGGAAATTTCCGGGAAGGGAAGGGAAGGGAAGGGAAGGGAAGGGAAGGGAAGGGAAGGTTCCGTGAAAGGAAGGGAAGGGAAGGGAAGGTTCCGGGAAGGTTCCGGGAGGGTTCCAGGAAGGGAAGGCAAGGGAAGGTTCCGGGAAGGGAATGTTCCGGGAAGGGAAGGGAAGGGAAGGTTTCGGAAAGGGAAGGTTCCGGGAAGGGAAGGGTCATTTCCCGGAAGGGAAGGGAAGGTGCGGGAAAGTGCGGGAAGGTGAGGGAAGGTGCGGGAAGGGAAGGGAAAGGAAGGGATGGGAAGGGAAGGTGCGGGAAGGGAAGGTGCGGGAAGGGAAGGGAAGGTGCGGGAAGGGACGGGAAGCGAAGGGAATGGAAGGTCCCCGGAAGGGAAGAGAACGCTCCGGGTAGGGAAGGGAAGGCAAGGGAAGGTCCGGGAAGGAAATGGAAGGGAAGGTGCGGGAAGGTGCGGGAAGGTGCGGGAAGGTGCGGAAAGGTGCGGGAAGGTGCGGGAACGTGCGGGAAGGGAAGGGAAGTGAAGGGAAGGTGCGGGAAGTGAAGGTGCGGGAATGGAAGAGAAAGGAAAGGAAGGGAAGGGAAGGGAAGGGAAGGGAAGGGAAGGGAAGGGAAGGTTCCCGGGAAGGGAAGGTTTCGGGAAGGGAAGGATCCGGGAAGGGAAGGGTAGGTTCCCGGAAGGAAAGGGACGGGAAGGGAAGGGAAGGGAAGGTCCCGGGAAGGGAAGGGAAGGGAAGGGAAGTTTCCGGGAAGGGAAGGTTCTGGGAAGGGAAGGGAAGGTTCCGGGAAGGTTCAGGGAAGGGAAGGGAAGGGAAGGGAATGTATCGGGAAGGGAAGGTTCCTGGAAGGGAAGGTTCCAGGAAGGGAAGGTACCGGGAAGGGAAGGGAAGGTTCCGGGAAGGTTCAGGGAAGGGAAGGGAAGGGAAGGGAATGTATCGGGAACGGAAGGTTACGGGAAGGGAAGGTTCCGGAAAGGGAAGGGAAGGTTCCGGGAAGGTTCCGGGAAGGTTCCAGGAAGGTTCCAGGAAGGGAAGGCAAGGGAAGGTTCCGGGAAGGTTCCGGGAAGGTTCCGGGAAGGGAAGGGAAGAGAAAGGAAGGGAAGGGAAGGGAAAGGAAGGGAAGGGAAGGGAAGGGAAGGGAAGGGAAGGGAAGGGAAGGGAAGGGAAGGGAAGGGAAGGGAAGGGAAGGGAAAGGAAGGGAAGGGAAGGGAAGGGAAGCGACGGGAAGGTTCCGGGAAGGGAAGGGAAGGGAAGGGAAGGGAAGGGAAGGGAAGGGAAGGGAAGGGAAGGGAAAGGAAGGGAAGGGAAGGTTCCGGGAAGGGGAGGGAAGGGAAGGGAGGGGAAGGGAAGGGAAGGGAAGGGAAGGGAAGGGAAGGGAAGGGAAGGGAAGGGAAGGGAAGGGAAGGGAAGGGAAGGGAAGGTTCCGGGAAGGGGAGGGAAGGGAAGGGAGGGGAAGGGAAGGGAAGGGAAGGGAAGGGAAGGGAAGGGAAGGGAAGGGAAGGGAAGGTTCCGGGAAGGTTCCGGGAAGGGAAGGGAAGGGAAGGGAAGGGAAGGGAAGGGAAGGGAAGGGAAGGGATGGGAAGGGAAAAATCCGGGAAGGGAAGGGACGGGAAGGGAAGGGAAGGGAAGGGAAGGGAAGGGAAGGGAAGGGAAGGGAAGGGAAGGGAAGGGAAGGGAAGGGAAGGGAAGGGAAGGATCCGGGAAGGGAAGGGACGGGAAGGGAAGGGAAGGGAAATGAAGGGAAGGGAAGGGAAGGGAAGGGAAGGGAAGGGAAGGGAAGAGAAGGGAAGGGAAGGGAAGGGAAGGGAAGGGAAGTTGTGGGAAGGTGTGGGAAGGGAAGGGAAGGGAAGGGAAGGGAAGGGAAGGGAAAGGAAGGGAAGTCCCCGGGGAACATTCCGGGAAGGTGCGGGACATTGCGGAAAGGTGCGGGAAGGGAAGAGACGGGAAGGGAAGGGAAGGATCCGGGAAGGGAATGGAAGGTTCCTGGAAGGGAAGGGAAGGGAAGGGAAGGGAAGGGAAGGGAAGGGAAGGGAAGGGAAGGGAAAGGAAGGGATGGGAAGGGAAGGGAAGAGAATAGAAGGGAAGGGAAGGGAAGGGAAGGGAAGGGAATGGAAGGGAAGGGAAGGGAAGGGAAAGGAAGGGAAGGGAAGGGAAGGGAAGGGAAGGGAAGGGAAGGGAAGGGAAGGGAAGGGAAGGGAAGGGAAGGGAAGGGAAGGGAAGGGAAGGGAAGGGAAGGGATGGGAAGGGAAGGGAACGTTCCCGGAAGGGAAGGTTCCGGGAAGGTTCCGGGAAGGTTCCAGGAAGGGAAGGCAAGGGAAGGTTCCGGGAAGGGAATGTTCCGGGAAGGGAAGGTTCAGGGAAGATTCAGGGAAGGTTCAGGGAATGTTCAGGGAAGGTTCAGGGAAGGTTCAGGGAAGGTTCAGGGAAGGGAAGGGAAGGGAAGGGAAGGGAAGGGAAGGGAAGGGAAGGGAAGGTTCCGGGAAGGGAAGGGAAGGGAAGGGAAGAGAAGGGAAGGTTCCGGGAAGGGAAGGTTCCGGGAAGGGAAGGGAATGGAAGGGAAGGGAAGGGAAGGGAAGGGAAGGTTCTGGGAAGAGAATGGAAGGGAAGGTTCCAGGAAGGGAAGGTTCCGGGAAGGGAAGGTTCCGGGAAGGTTCCAGGAAGGGAAGGGAAGGGAAGGGAAGGGAAGGGAAGGGAAGGGAAGGGAAGGAAAGGGAAGGGAAGGGAAGGGAAGGGAAGGTTCCGTGAAAGGAAGGAAAGAGAAGGGAAGGTTCCGGGAAGGTTCCGGGAAGGTTCCAGGAAAGGAAGGCAAGGGAAGGTTCCGGGAAGGGAATGTTCCGGGAAGGGAAGGGAAGGGAAGGGAAGGGAAGGGAAGGGAAGGGAAGGTTCCCGGGAAGGGAAGGTTTCGGGAAGGGAAGGATCCGGGAAGGGAAGGGTAGGTTCCCGGAAGGAAAGGGACGGGAAGGGATGGGAAGGGAAGGTCCCGGGAAGGGAAGGTTCCGGGAAGGGAAGGTTCTGGGAAGGGAAGGGAAGGTTCCGGGAAGGTTCAGGGAAGGGAAGGGAAGGGAAGGGAATGTATCGGGAAGGGAAGGTTCCGGGAAGGGAAGGTTCCAGGAAGGGAAGGTACCGGGACGGGAAGGGAAGGTTCCGGGAAGGTTCAGGGAAGGGAAGGGAAGGGAAGGGAAGGGAATGTATCGGGAACGGAAGGTTCCGGGAAGGGAAGGTTCCGGAAAGGGAAGGGAAGGTTCCGGGAAGGTTCCGGGAAGGTTCCGGGAAGGTTCCAGGAAGGGAAGGCAAGGGAAGGTTCCGGGAAGGTTCCGGGAAGGGAAGGGAAGGGAAGGGAAGAGAAAGGAAGGGAAGGGAAGGGAAGGGAAGGGAAGGGAAGGGAAGGGAAGGGAAGGGAAGGGAAGGGAAGGGAAGGGAAGGGAAGGGAAGGGAAGGGAAGGGAAGGGAAGGGAAGGGAAGGGAAGGGAAGGGAAGGGAAGGGAAAGGAAGGGAAGGGAAGGGAAGCGACGGGAAGGTTCCGGGAAGGGAAGGGAAGGGAAGGAAAGGGAAGGGAAGGGAAGGGAAGGGAAGGGAAAGGAAGGGAAGGGAAGGTTCCGGGAAGGGAAGGGAAGGGAAGGGAAGGGAAGGGAAGGGAAGGGAAGGGAAGAGAAAGGAAGGGAAGGGAAGGGAAGGGAAGGGAAGGGAAGGGAAGGGAAGGGAAGGGAAGGGAAGGGAAGGGAAGGGAAGGGAAGGGAAGGGAAGGGAAGGGAAAGGAAGGGAAGGGAAGGGAAGCGACGGGAAGGTTCCGGGAAGGGAAGGGAAGGGAAGGGAAGGGAAGGGAAGGGAAGGGAAGGGAAGGGAAGGGAAGGGAAGGGAAGGGAAGGATCCGGGAAGGGAAGGGACGGGAAGGGAAGGGAAGGGAAGGGAAGGGAAGGGAAGGGAAGGGAAGGGAAGGGAAGGGAAGGATCCGGGAAGGGAAGGGACGGGAAGGGAAGGGAAGGGAAGGGAAGGGAAGGGAAGGGAAGGGAAGGGAAGTCCCCGGGGAACATTCCGGGAAGGTGCGGGACATTGCGGAAAGGTGCGGGAAGGGAAGAGAAGGGAAGGGAAGGGAAGGATCCGGGAAGGGAATGGAAGGTTCCTGGAAGGGACGGGAAGGGAAGGGAAGGGAAGGGAAGGGAAGGGAAGGGAAGGGAAGGGAAGGGAAGGGAAGGGAAGGGAAGAGAAGGGAAGGGAAGGGAAGGGAAGGGAAGTTGTGGGAAGGTGTGGGAAGGGAAGGGAAGGGAAGGGAAGGGAAGGGAAGGGAAGGGAAGGGAAGGGAAGGGAAGGGAAAGGAAGGGAAGTCCCCGGGGAACATTCCGGGAAGGTGCGGGACATTGCGGAAAGGTGCGGGAAGGGAAGAGAAGGGAAGGGAAGGGAAGGATCCGGTAAGGGAATGGAAGGTTCCTGGAAGGGACGGGAAGGGAAGGGAAGGGAAGGGAAGGGAAGGGAAGGGAAGGGAAGGGAAGGGAAGGGAAGGGAAGGGAAGGGAAGGGAAGGGAAGGGAAGGGAAGGGAAGGGATGGGAAGGGAAGGGAATGTTCCCGGAAGGGAAGGTTCCGGGAAGGTTCCGGGAAGGTTCCAGGAAGGGAAGGCAAGGGAAGGTTCCGGGAAGGGAATGTTCCGGGAAGGGAAGGTTCAGGGAAGATTCAGGGAAGGTTCAGGGAAGGTTCAGGGAAGGTTCAGGGAAGGTTCAGGGAAGGTTCAGGGAAGGTTCAGGGAAGGGAAGGGAAGGGAAGGGAAGGGAAGGGAAGGGAAGGGAAGGGAAGGTTCCGGGAAGGGAAGGGAAGGGAAGGGAAGGGAAGAGAAGGGAAGGTTCCGGGAAGGGAAGGGAAGGGAAGGGAAGGGAAGGGAAGGGAAGGGAAGGGAAGGGAAGGGAAGGGAAGGTTCTGGGAAGAGAATGGAAGGGAAGGTTCCAGGAAGGGAAGGTTCCGGGAAGGGAAGGTTCCGGGAAGGTTCCGGGAAGGTTCCAGGAAGGGAAGGGAAGGGAAGGGAAGGGAAGGGAAGGGAAGGGAAGGGAAGGTTCCAGGAAGGGAAGGGAAGGGCAGGTTCCGTGAAAGGAAGGAAAGAGAAGGGAAAGTTCCGGGAAGGTTCCGGGAAGGTTCCAGGAAGGGAAGGCAAGGGAAGGTTCCGGGAAGGGAATGTTCCAGGAAGGGAAGGGAAGGGAAGGGAAGGGAAGGGAAGGGAAGGGAAGGGAAGGGAAGGGAAGGGAAGGTTCCCGGGAACGGAAGGTTTCGGGAAGGGAAGGATCCGGGAAGGGAAGGGTAGGTTCCCGGAAGGAAAGGGACGGGAAGGGAAGGGAAGGGAAGGTTCCAGGAAGGGGAGGGAAGGGAAGGGAAGGGAAGGAAAGGGAAGGGAAGGGAAGGGAAGGGAAGGGAAGGAAAGGGAAGGGAAGGGAAGGAAAGGGAAGGGATGGGAAGGGATGGGAAGGATCCGGGAAGGGAAGGTTCCGGGAAGGGAAGGGAAGGGAAGGGAAGGGAAGGGTAGGGAAGGGAATGTTCCGGGAAGGGAAGGGAAGGGAAGGGAAGGGGAGGGAAGGGAAGGGAAGGGAAGGGAAGGGAAGGTTCCGGGAAGGTTCCGGGAAGGTTCCGGGAAGGGAAGGGAAGGGAAGGGAAGGGAAGGTTCCGGGAAGGTTCAGGGAAGGGAAGGGAAGGGAAGGGAATGTATCGGGAACGGAAGGTTACGGGAAGGGAAGGTTCCGGAAAGGGAAGGGAAGGTTCCGGGAAGGTTCCGGGAAGGTTCCAGGAAGGTTCCAGGAAGGGAAGGCAAGGGAAGGTTCCGGGAAGGTTCCGGGAAGGTTCCGGGAAGGGAAGGGAAGAGAAAGGAAGGGAAGGGAAGGGAAAGGAAGGGAAGGGAAGGGAAGGGAAGGGAAGGGAAGGGAAGGGAAGGGAAGGGAAGGGAAGGGAAGGGAAGGGAAATTTCCGGGAAGGGAAGGGAAGGGAAGGGAAGGGAAGGGAAGGGAAGGGAAGGGAAGGGAAGGGAAGGGAAGGTTCCGTGAAAGGAAGGGAAGGGAAGGGAAGGTTCCGGGAAGGTTCCGGGAGGGTTCCAGGAAGGGAAGGCAAGGGAAGGTTCCGGGAAGGGAATGTTCCGGGAAGGGAAGGGAAGGGAAGGTTTCGGAAAGGGAAGGTTCCGGGAAGGGAAGGGTCATTTCCCGGAAGGGAAGGGAAGGTGCGGGAAAGTGCGGGAAGGTGAGGGAAGGTGCGGGAAGGGAAGGGAAAGGAAGGGATGGGAAGGGAAGGTGCGGGAAGGGAAGGTGCGGGAAGGGAAGGGAAGGTGCGGGAAGGGACGGGAAGCGAAGGGAATGGAAGGTCCCCGGAAGGGAAGAGAACGCTCCGGGTAGGGAAGGGAAGGCAAGGGAAGGTCCGGGAAGGAAATGGAAGGGAAGGTGCGGGAAGGTGCGGGAAGGTGCGGGAAGGTGCGGAAAGGTGCGGGAAGGTGCGGGAACGTGCGGGAAGGGAAGGGAAGTGAAGGGAAGGTGCGGGAAGTGAAGGTGCGGGAATGGAAGAGAAAGGAAAGGAAGGGAAGGGAAGGGAAGGGAAGGGAAGGGAAGGGAAGGGAAGGTTCCCGGGAAGGGAAGGTTTCGGGAAGGGAAGGATCCGGGAAGGGAAGGGTAGGTTCCCGGAAGGAAAGGGACGGGAAGGGAAGGGAAGGGAAGGTCCCGGGAAGGGAAGGGAAGGGAAGGGAAGTTTCCGGGAAGGGAAGGTTCTGGGAAGGGAAGGGAAGGTTCCGGGAAGGTTCAGGGAAGGGAAGGGAAGGGAAGGGAATGTATCGGGAAGGGAAGGTTCCTGGAAGGGAAGGTTCCAGGAAGGGAAGGTACCGGGAAGGGAAGGGAAGGTTCCGGGAAGGTTCAGGGAAGGGAAGGGAAGGGAAGGGAATGTATCGGGAACGGAAGGTTACGGGAAGGGAAGGTTCCGGAAAGGGAAGGGAAGGTTCCGGGAAGGTTCCGGGAAGGTTCCAGGAAGGTTCCAGGAAGGGAAGGCAAGGGAAGGTTCCGGGAAGGTTCCGGGAAGGTTCCGGGAAGGGAAGGGAAGAGAAAGGAAGGGAAGGGAAGGGAAAGGAAGGGAAGGGAAGGGAAGGGAAGGGAAGGGAAGGGAAGGGAAGGGAAGGGAAGGGAAGGGAAGGGAAGGGAAGGGAAAGGAAGGGAAGGGAAGGGAAGGGAAGCGACGGGAAGGTTCCGGGAAGGGAAGGGAAGGGAAGGGAAGGGAAGGGAAGGGAAGGGAAGGGAAGGGAAGGGAAAGGAAGGGAAGGGAAGGTTCCGGGAAGGGGAGGGAAGGGAAGGGAGGGGAAGGGAAGGGAAGGGAAGGGAAGGGAAGGGAAGGGAAGGGAAGGGAAGGGAAGGGAAGGGAAGGGAAGGGAAGGGAAGGTTCCGGGAAGGGGAGGGAAGGGAAGGGAGGGGAAGGGAAGGGAAGGGAAGGGAAGGGAAGGGAAGGGAAGGGAAGGGAAGGGAAGGTTCCGGGAAGGTTCCGGGAAGGGAAGGGAAGGGAAGGGAAGGGAAGGGAAGGGAAGGGAAGGGAAGGGAAGGGATGGGAAGGGAAAAATCCGGGAAGGGAAGGGACGGGAAGGGAAGGGAAGGGAAGGGAAGGGAAGGGAAGGGAAGGGAAGGGAAGGGAAGGGAAGGGAAGGGAAGGGAAGGATCCGGGAAGGGAAGGGACGGGAAGGGAAGGGAAGGGAAATGAAGGGAAGGGAAGGGAAGGGAAGGGAAGGGAAGGGAAGGGAAGAGAAGGGAAGGGAAGGGAAGGGAAGGGAAGGGAAGTTGTGGGAAGGTGTGGGAAGGGAAGGGAAGGGAAGGGAAGGGAAGGGAAGGGAAGGGAAGGGAAGGGAAAGGAAGGGAAGTCCCCGGGGAACATTCCGGGAAGGTGCGGGACATTGCGGAAAGGTGCGGGAAGGGAAGAGAAGGGAAGGGAAGGGAAGGATCCGGGAAGGGAATGGAAGGTTCCTGGAAGGGAAGGGAAGGGAAGGGAAGGGAAGGGAAGGGAAGGGAAGGGAAGGGAAGGGAAAGGAAGGGATGGGAAGGGAAGGGAAGAGAATAGAAGGGAAGGGAAGGGAAGGGAAGGGAAGGGAATGGAAGGGAAGGGAAGGGAAGGGAAAGGAAGGGAAGGGAAGGGAAGGGAAGGGAAGGGAAGGGAAGGGAAGGGAAGGGAAGGGAAGGGAAGGGAAGGGAAGGGAAGGGAAGGGAAGGGAAGGGAAGGGATGGGAAGGGAAGGGAACGTTCCCGGAAGGGAAGGTTCCGGGAAGGTTCCGGGAAGGTTCCAGGAAGGGAAGGCAAGGGAAGGTTCCGGGAAGGGAATGTTCCGGGAAGGGAAGGTTCAGGGAAGATTCAGGGAAGGTTCAGGGAATGTTCAGGGAAGGTTCAGGGAAGGTTCAGGGAAGGTTCAGGGAAGGGAAGGGAAGGGAAGGGAAGGGAAGGGAAGGGAAGGGAAGGGAAGGTTCCGGGAAGGGAAGGGAAGGGAAGGGAAGAGAAGGGAAGGTTCCGGGAAGGGAAGGTTCCGGGAAGGGAAGGGAATGGAAGGGAAGGGAAGGGAAGGGAAGGGAAGGTTCTGGGAAGAGAATGGAAGGGAAGGTTCCAGGAAGGGAAGGTTCCGGGAAGGGAAGGTTCCGGGAAGGTTCCAGGAAGGGAAGGGAAGGGAAGGGAAGGGAAGGGAAGGGAAGGGAAGGGAAGGAAAGGGAAGGGAAGGGAAGGGAAGGGAAGGTTCCGTGAAAGGAAGGAAAGAGAAGGGAAGGTTCCGGGAAGGTTCCGGGAAGGTTCCAGGAAAGGAAGGCAAGGGAAGGTTCCGGGAAGGGAATGTTCCGGGAAGGGAAGGGAAGGGAAGGGAAGGGAAGGGAAGGGAAGGGAAGGTTCCCGGGAAGGGAAGGTTTCGGGAAGGGAAGGATCCGGGAAGGGAAGGGTAGGTTCCCGGAAGGAAAGGGACGGGAAGGGATGGGAAGGGAAGGTCCCGGGAAGGGAAGGTTCCGGGAAGGGAAGGTTCTGGGAAGGGAAGGGAAGGTTCCGGGAAGGTTCAGGGAAGGGAAGGGAAGGGAAGGGAATGTATCGGGAAGGGAAGGTTCCGGGAAGGGAAGGTTCCAGGAAGGGAAGGTACCGGGAAGGGAAGGGAAGGTTCCGGGAAGGTTCAGGGAAGGGAAGGGAAGGGAAGGGAAGGGAATGTATCGGGAACGGAAGGTTCCGGGAAGGGAAGGTTCCGGAAAGGGAAGGGAAGGTTCCGGGAAGGTTCCGGGAAGGTTCCGGGAAGGTTCCAGGAAGGGAAGGCAAGGGAAGGTTCCGGGAAGGTTCCGGGAAGGGAAGGGAAGGGAAGGGAAGAGAAAGGAAGGGAAGGGAAGGGAAGGGAAGGGAAGGGAAGGGAAGGGAAGGGAAGGGAAGGGAAGGGAAGGGAAGGGAAGGGAAGGGAAGGGAAGGGAAGGGAAGGGAAGGGAAGGGAAGGGAAGGGAAGGGAAAGGAAGGGAAGGGAAGGGAAGCGACGGGAAGGTTCCGGGAAGGGAAGGGAAGGGAAGGAAAGGGAAGGGAAGGGAAGGGAAGGGAAGGGAAAGGAAGGGAAGGGAAGGTTCCGGGAAGGGAAGGGAAGGGAAGGGAAGGGAAGGGAAGGGAAGGGAAGGGAAGAGAAAGGAAGGGAAGGGAAGGGAAGGGAAGGGAAGGGAAGGGAAGGGAAGGGAAGGGAAGGGAAGGGAAGGGAAGGGAAGGGAAGGGAAGGGAAGGGAAGGGAAGGGAAGGGAAGGGAAAGGAAGGGAAGGGAAGGGAAGCGACGGGAAGGTTCCGGGAAGGGAAGGGAAGGGAAGGGAAGGGAAGGGAAGGGAAGGGAAGGGAAGGGAAGGGAAGGGAAGGGAAGGGAAGGGAAGGATCCGGGAAGGGAAGGGACGGGAAGGGAAGGGAAGGGAAGGGAAGGGAAGGGAAGGGAAGGGAAGGGAAGGGAAGGGAAGGATCCGGGAAGGGAAGGGACGGGAAGGGAAGGGAAGGGAAGGGAAGGGAAGGGAAGGGAAGTCCCCGGGGAACATTCCGGGAAGGTGCGGGACATTGCGGAAAGGTGCGGGAAGGGAAGAGAAGGGAAGGGAAGGGAAGGATCCGGGAAGGGAATGGAAGGTTCCTGGAAGGGACGGGAAGGGAAGGGAAGGGAAGGGAAGGGAAGGGAAGGGAAGGGAAGGGAAGGGAAGGGAAGGGAAGGGAAGAGAAGGGAAGGGAAGGGAAGGGAAGGGAAGTTGTGGGAAGGTGTGGGAAGGGAAGGGAAGGGAAGGGAAGGGAAGGGAAGGGAAGGGAAGGGAAGGGAAGGGAAAGGAAGGGAAGTCCCCGGGGAACATTCCGGGAAGGTGCGGGACATTGCGGAAAGGTGCGGGAAGGGAAGAGAAGGGAAGGGAAGGGAAGGATCCGGTAAGGGAATGGAAGGTTCCTGGAAGGGACGGGAAGGGAAGGGAAGGGAAGGGAAGGGAAGGGAAGGGAAGGGAAGGGAAGGGAAGGGAAGGGAAGGGAAGGGAAGGGAAGGGATGGGAAGGGAAGGGAATGTTCCCGGAAGGGAAGGTTCCGGGAAGGTTCCGGGAAGGTTCCAGGAAGGGAAGGCAAGGGAAGGTTCCGGGAAGGGAATGTTCCGGGAAGGGAAGGTTCAGGGAAGATTCAGGGAAGGTTCAGGGAAGGTTCAGGGAAGGTTCAGGGAAGGTTCAGGGAAGGTTCAGGGAAGGTTCAGGGAAGGGAAGGGAAGGGAAGGGAAGGGAAGGGAAGGGAAGGGAAGGGAAGGTTCCGGGAAGGGAAGGGAAGGGAAGGGAAGGGAAGAGAAGGGAAGGTTCCGGGAAGGGAAGGGAAGGGAAGGGAAGGGAAGGGAAGGGAAGGGAAGGGAAGGGAAGGGAAGGTTCTGGGAAGAGAATGGAAGGGAAGGTTCCAGGAAGGGAAGGTTCCGGGAAGGGAAGGTTCCGGGAAGGTTCCGGGAAGGTTCCAGGAAGGGAAGGGAAGGGAAGGGAAGGGAAGGGAAGGGAAGGGAAGGGAAGGGAAGGTTCCAGGAAGGGAAGGGAAGGGCAGGTTCCGTGAAAGGAAGGAAAGAGAAGGGAAAGTTCCGGGAAGGTTCCGGGAAGGTTCCAGGAAGGGAAGGCAAGGGAAGGTTCCGGGAAGGGAATGTTCCAGGAAGGGAAGGGAAGGGAAGGGAAGGGAAGGGAAGGGAAGGGAAGGGAAGGGAAGGGAAGGGAAGGTTCCCGGGAACGGAAGGTTTCGGGAAGGGAAGGATCCGGGAAGGGAAGGGTAGGTTCCCGGAAGGAAAGGGACGGGAAGGGAAGGGAAGGGAAGGTTCCAGGAAGGGGAGGGAAGGGAAGGGAAGGGAAGGAAAGGGAAGGGAAGGGAAGGGAAGGGAAGGGAAGGAAAGGGAAGGGAAGGGAAGGAAAGGGAAGGGATGGGAAGGGATGGGAAGGATCCGGGAAGGGAAGGTTCCGGGAAGGGAAGGGAAGGGAAGGGAAGGGAAGGGTAGGGAAGGGAATGTTCCGGGAAGGGAAGGGAAGGGAAGGGAAGGGGAGGGAAGGGAAGGGAAGGAAAGGGAAGGGAAGGGAAGGGAAGGGAAGGTTCCGTGAAAGGAAGGAAAGAGAAGGGAAGGTTCCGGGAAGGTTCCGGGAAGGTTCCAGGAAAGGAAGGCAAGGGAAGGTTCCGGGAAGGGAATGTTCCGGGAAGGGAAGGGAAGGGAAGGGAAGGGAAGGGAAGGGAAGGGAAGGTTCCCGGGAAGGGAAGGTTTCGGGAAGGGAAGGATCCGGGAAGGGAAGGGTAGGTTCCCGGAAGGAAAGGGACGGGAAGGGATGGGAAGGGAAGGTCCCGGGAAGGGAAGGTTCCGGGAAGGGAAGGTTCTGGGAAGGGAAGGGAAGGTTCCGGGAAGGTTCAGGGAAGGGAAGGGAAGGGAAGGGAATGTATCGGGAAGGGAAG